>NC_036873.1:2025784-2032039 GCF_002910315.2 Salvelinus sp. IW2-2015
TTATGGATGGAGATGGAGGGAGGAGAAAGGAGAGGAAAAGAAGATGGGATGGGAGGAAAGGTGGAGGGGGAGTGATGGGAGAAAGAAGAGAGAGAGGAGAGAGAAGAGGAGAGAGAAGAGAGAGAGAACAATTACGCACAATTAATTAACTCTAATGTACATTAACAAATTCCAATGGAGCGCTAAACCAGGATTAACATTCCACTTCCTGAAAGATTTTCTCTCTTTTAATTGAGTTATCTTGACCTCCCTCCTCCTCCCTCTCTCCTTCCATCCCTCCCTCACCTCTCAGATCTAAACGCAGAACTCTGTTAAATGCACTCCACTGCATTAATTCTACAAGTGTTCTGTAATTATTGCCTTTGCCTGGCTCCTCCCTCCAGTCCATGGTGCTCCTGCTCCACAGCCAGCGTCAGTACATCTTTGACTACGACCTGTTGGACCGCCTGTCTGCTGTCACCATGCCGTCGGTGGCCCGTCACACCATGCAGACCATCCGCTCCCTGGGCTACTATCGCAACATTTACAACCCCCCGGAGAGCAACGCCTCGGTCACCGTCGACTACAGCGAAGACGGACAGCTCCTCAGAGTGGCCCACCTAGGGACAGGTCAGACAACTGTCAGAAGTGTTATGGTTGTGTTATGTGTTGAGTATGTCTAACGTCTTTGTCTCGTCTGTCATCAAGTACATTTTTTATTATCACAAAAAAAGAGAACATTTTCAGAAACTTCAAGAAAACTTCCCTAAAACTGTATTGCCATTCAACAAAATTTGCTAGGAATTTATGTTGGTGTTGTACACAGAATAACCACCCACTTCTATATCAACAGGTCGTAGAATTCTCTACAAGTACCGACGACAGAACAAAATGGCGGAGATCTTGTATGATTCTACGAGGGTTAGCTTCACCTACGATGAGACAGCCGGTGTGCTGAAGACGGTGAACCTCCAGAGTGAAGGGTTCATCTGTTCCATCCGGTACCGGCAGATTGGACCGTTGGTGGACCGGCAGATMTTCCGGTTCAGTGAGGACGGCATGGTGAACGCACGGTTTGATTATACCTACGACAACAGCTTCCGGGTCACCAGCATGCAGGCTGTCATCAACGAGACGCCGCTGCCAATCGACCTCTACCAGTTTGACGACATCTCCGGGAAGGTGAGGTTCTTCAATCACGTCTAAAACCTTTTAAAAACCTTTCTCACATTTCATTATTTTACTGAAAGTGTGTGATTTAAATGCACTTTAAATAAATAAAGTTTCATCTGATTTGAAGGTGGAACAATTCGGAAAGTTCGGTGTGATCTACTACGACATCAACCAGATCATCTCCACGGCCGTCATGACCTACACCAAGCACTTCGACGTCCACGGRCGGATCAAGGAGATCCAGTACGAGATYTTCAGATCCCTCATGTACTGGATCACCATCCARTATGACAACATGGGCCGGGTGACCAAACGCGAGATCAAGATCGGACCGTTYGCCAACACGACCAAGTAYGGTTACGAGTACGACGTGGACGGTCAGCTCCAGACGGTCTACCTCAACGAGAAGATGATGTGGCGCTACAACTACGACCTGAACGGCAACCTCCACCTGCTCAACCCGGGTAACAGYGCCCGGCTCACCCCGCTACGCTACGACCTCCGAGAYCGCATCACRCGGCTCGGGGACGTCCAGTACCGGYTGGACGATGACGGGTTCCTGAGACAGAGAGGAGCTGAGATCTTTGAGTACAACTCCAAGGGCCTTCTAGAACGCGTCTACAGCAAAGGCAACAGGTTAGTTGGACGATTGGTGACCTTACCTGACTGTACCATCCATACCCCACTGTAAACATACACCCGAACTTGGACCACTGACGTTTTTTTGCGGGGGGGTAAATATGTATTTCATTTGTATTGTGTTGTTTGATGATAATTCTTGTAAATGTGTAAATTGTTTCAAATAATTCACTGCTATTAATACTCTGTAATGTTTCCTAATTGTAAAATCTCTCTTCCTCTCCCTCCCTTCCCCCAACAGTTGGACCATCCAGTACCGCTACGACGGGTTGGGCCGCCGTGTGGCCTCCAGAACCAGCCTGGGCCAGCACCTGCAGTTCTTCTATGCAGACCTGAACTACCCGACCAGGATCACGCACGTCTACAACCAYAGCAGCTCAGAGATCACATCTCTCTACTAYGACCTGCAGGGACACCTCTTCGCCATGGAGATCAGTAGCGGAGAGGAGTTCTATATCGCCTGTGACAACACCGGAACCCCTCTAGCAGTGTTCAGTAGTAATGGGCTTCTTTTGAAGCAGGTAAGGTTTCAGACCAGTTGGAAAGGGCCTTGGTGGTACAGTCCCGATCCTCTATGTGATGTTAGTTGGATAGCAGGTAAGGTTTCAGACCAGTTGGAAAGGCCTTGTGTACAGTACCCGATCCTCTATGTGATGTTAGTTGGATAGCAGGTAAGGTTTCAGACCAGTTGGAAAGGCCTCATGTACAGTCCCCGATCCTCTATGTGATGTTAGTTGGATAGCAGGTAAGGTTTCAGACCAGTTGGAAAGGCCTTGTGTACAGTCCCCGATCTCCTATATGATTTTAGTTGGATAGCAGGTAAGGTTTCAGACCAGTTGGAAAGGCCTCGTGTACAGTCCCCGATCCTCTATGTGATGTTAGTTGGATAGCAGGTAGGTTTCAGACCAGTTGGAAAGGCCTCGTGTACAGTCCCGATCCCTCTATGTGATGTTAGTTGGATAGCAGGTAAGGTTTCAGACCAGTTGGAAAGGCCTCGTGTACAGTACCCGATCCTCTATGTGATGTTAGTTGGATAGCAGGTAAGGTTTCAGACCAGTTGGAAAGGCCTTGTGTACAGTCCCCGATCCTCTATGTGATGTTAGTTGGATAGCAGGTAAGGTTTCAGACCAGTTGGAAAGGCCTCGTGTACAGTACCCGATCCTCTATGTGATGTTAGTTGGATAGCAGGTAAGGTTTCAGACCAGTTGGAAAGGCCTTGTGTACAGTCCCGATCCTCTATGTGATGTTAGTTGGATAGCAGGTAAGGTTTCAGACCAGTTGGAAAGGCCTCGTGTACAGTACCCGATCCTCTATGTGATGTTAGTTGGATTTTATGTCCAATAAAAGCTAGTCTAAATCTACCTTTCCAGCGAGGTGTTAGTTATTCAATGTATTTTGTGATAATTTTCTAGGTGCAGTACACGGCCTACGGCGAGGTCTACTTTGACTCCAACCCCGACTTTGTCCTGGTGATCGGCTTCCACGGGGGTCTCTACGATCCCCTGACGCGCCTGCTGCATTTCGGGGACCGGGACTATGACATCCCGGCGGGGCGCTGGACCACCCCAGACATCGGGACGTGGACGAGAGTCGGGAAAGAYCCGGCGSCRTTCAACCTGTACATGTTCCGGAACAACAACCCTGTCAGCAAAGTTCACGAGGTCAAGGAGTACGTCACAGGTGGGAGACGGTGAATTCACTCTAGTTGACTGCTTATAGCTTACGTAAGACATAAACCTTCTCGATGGTTTATAGAAGAACGAGTATGTCACAAATGGAGTGCATCACAGATAAGAGACTGTGATGCGACCTATAATGCACTCTGATTTACTCCCTACAGCTTAGCCAAGCAGATACAAACCAATGTACTGCAATGCACAGAACCATGGTCTCATTATATTTGTCTGGCACCTTGCCATGTAGAACGGTAAGGCCTGTTACGGCAATACAGTAGGGACAGGTTGTCATTGCATGATGACCATAGATAAACAGTCTATTGTGAATAGACTATTAGTATGAATATTTTATGGCTGTGAACTTTAGTAATTGTCTAGCGGTGGCATATTACCTCATTGCTATGCATCACMATGATATTGCTATTGTTTTCAGCAGTTACCCTTTCCACATGATWATAGTTCTGGCTAAACATGAAAGGTATGACTCGAAATGACTATTTTCCCCTCGGGACAATMCAGTTTGTCCTATCCTAATCTGAAACATTGGGACATAATATCCCTCAGGGCCCTATTCTCTCATAGTCACAATGTAATTCACTTTTCCATGGTTGCAGATGTCAATATCTGGCTGGTGACGTTTGGGTTCCACCTTCACAACGCCATCCCCGGGTTCCCCATCCCCAAGTTCGATCTCACACAGCCGTCCCTGGAGATGAAGAAGAGCCAGCTCTGGGACGACCTGCCGGTATGTAGTATCCCTCCGCCTTCCTACCTCCCTCCACCCCTCCATCCTCCCCTATCCCTTCCTCCCTCCCTTCCGCTTATTTACTCTGTATCACCACTATCGTACTATCTGCCTCTCTCTGGGGTTAATTTACCCTCTATCTCCACTGTCATATCCCTTCGCCTCATTCTGGTTTATTACAACCTTCCGGTATAACGTATCCCTCCGCCTCCCTCCCTCTAGTCTAGTTTATTTACCCTATCTCCACTGTCATATCCCTCCACCTCGCTCTGCGGTTTATTAACCTTAGCTAGCTATCTCCACTCTCATTTCCGTACTGTGGTTGTACTGACGAACTGAAACTACGAGCACAATCTCACAGCACAGCTGGCTGGAAGACCAACCAACCCACCGTGTTGATTTAGCTTGTTATGACGCACCGCCAGTGAAGAAGAGACCAACAACGTTCAGGGTGGTCCACAGTTCACCCACGGCTACAAAGTACAGAGAAATCACACACACACACACACACCAATTATACCGCAGCTGAATCATCCTCCGGTTTGTCTTTAAATAAAGTCGTTATACATACGTATTTGAAATGCAAATGAGTCCCTTATTAGTTTAACTACGTTACCATGACTGTCGCTTCTTCTTCTTCTCTCTGTGTGAAATTAACAAGCTGTGCTGTTGCTCCTCACAAACCCAACAATCCCATATTTCTAAAAAATATATATAGAAAACAATAAAGCATTGATCTAAAAAACGACTTTTTTGTTGTCGTTGCAGTTGTGTTTTTTCTCATGACAAACAAACAAAGTTCTCCCTGTGATCTTTTTCTTGCTAAAACAATATTCCGTGTTTTGTCTCCATATAAATAGGACATTTCTAGAAGAAAGGGAACCTTTGAATGACTGAAGCTGGGACACTTCTTCACCATGTCAATCTGGGATTTGGTTTCATATTGTCCCTCGTTTTTTGGAGAATAATTTCGTTTTTTTTTGTTGATAAAACAGTACTAGGGGAATAGCCGCCCACCGGTCACAGACATCAATTACAACATATATTCTACATTGATTCAACGTAATTTCATTGAAATGACATGGAAACAATGTGGATTTAACCACAGTGTGCCCAGTGGGTAAAGAAACACAACAGGCTTTACATACTGAGGCTAGAGCATGACAAGGAGAGAGAGTTTGGATTTGATATCTGTGTAACTTGGACTTTTCTCTCCTCTCTCTCCTCCCTCTCTTCTCCCCCTTCTCTGACTCCTCCCATCAGTCCATCTCGGGGGTGCAACAGGAAGTGACCCGGCAAGCCAAGGCTTTCCTGTCCTTCGAGAGGATGCCGGAGATCCAGCTGAGCCGCCGGCGCTCCAACCGGGAGAAACCCTGGCTGTGGTTCGCCACCGCCAAGTCGCTGATCGGTAAGGGTGTTATGTTGGCGGTGACGCAGGGCCGTGTGGTCACCAACGCTCTGAATATCGCCAACGAGGACTGCATCAAGGTSGCCGCCGTCCTCAACAATGCGTTCTACCTGGAGGACCTACACTTCACGGTGGAGGGACGCGACACGCACTACTTCATCAAGACCAGCCTCCCGGAGAGCGACCTGGGAGCGCTGAGGCTGACAAGCGGGAGGAAGTCGCTGGAGAACGGAGTCAACGTGACTGTGTCYCAGTCCACCACCGTGGTGAACGGCAGRACTCGGCGCTTCGCCGAYGTGGAGCTGCAGTACGGCGCWCTRGCGCTCCACGTGCGYTACGGSATGACTCTGGACGAGGAGAAGGCGCGTGTKCTGGAGCAGGCCAGGCAGAAGGCGTTGKCGAGTGCYTGGTCCAGGGAGCAACAACGGGTGAGGGAGGGGGAGGAGGGAGTGAGGCTGTGGACGGAGGGGGAGAAGAGGCAGCTGCTGAGCGGAGGGAAGGTKCTGGGCTACGATGGGTACTACGTCCTCTCCATAGAGCAGTACCCCGAGCTAGCAGACTCCGCTAACAACATCCAGTTCCTCAGGCAGAGCGAAATAGGGAAGAGGTAACAGACAGAATCCTCGGCACTGGCC
>NC_036873.1:2033085-2050254 GCF_002910315.2 Salvelinus sp. IW2-2015
TGGCACCCAAAGAGATACCCCCTCTAAATCCTCCACCCAAACCTCCCTCGCCTCCCTCTTTTCTCTAAAAAGGGGAGGGTCCAGGCTTGTGCTGTGTTTAGCGCCGACTAGCTGAAACAAACAGTAAAATGTAGAAATATCTCAAACTGAACTAAACCTAATACTACCACTGTGGGGCCTGAAAATCAAACAAAACGGCTCCAACTGACGCAAATGTTTGTCTCATGTGCTATACAGCGTTGAATGGACTGTGGACTCTCTTGAAAAGAGAGAAAAAAGTCAAAACTCTCGGTTTGTGAAAGGGGAAAAAAAGTTTTTTTTTTTTAAATAGACTTCCTGAATTTGCTTTCGGAAAACATATTTTAAAAAGAAAGAAGGAATGTGTTTACATACGCATACCACTACAACACGTCTGGACTAATAGAAAAAAAGCCTTCTGGTTTCTTACAAAGGACAAACGTCTATAATCTGATTCTACATCCTGACGACTGACCTTTGACCTTTGCGTACTGAAAAAGGTAGTGTTGATGTTCGAAGTAGGACCACGGGTCTCCAATGGTGTAACAAGACAGTTAAAACCACTTGTTGAACCACTTGGTTGTTCTTCTGCTTTTCTTTCCAAAAGGACAAAACAGCTCCCACCAAGTGACACCTTTACCAATACTAGATCAAAGTGGGACGTTTTGGGAATCGGGAGGTTTTGTGCGTGTGTCTGTCTGTCTGTCTGTCTGTCTGTCTGTCTGTCTGTCTGTCTGTCTGTCTGTCTGTTGTCTGTGTCTGTCTGTCTGTCTGTCTGTCTGTCTGTCTGTCTGTCTGTCTGTCTGTCTGTCTGTCTGTCTGTCTGTCTGTCTGTCTGTCTGTCTGTCTGTCTGTCTGTGTGTGTGTGTGTGTGTGTGTGTGGTGTGGTGTGTGTGTGTGTGTGTGTGTATACAATGGAGACAATTTGTGTGTGTATGTATGGAGGAAGTTAATCAATTAAATGAAATGAAAGAATCATATCCAACCAATCTTTTGAAAAACAATGTGAGACAGTATCTTTCTGCAGCAGTGAGAACTGAACAGAACCAAATACGAGCCTCTTGACTTGAACAGAGACAACACCACCATAATCCAAGGGGACCATTTAACATCATGCTCGTAAATGTATTCCTCCAACTTCACTTTTTATCCTAAACATGGCTTGAAAGCCAGATATTACAAACACAATCACATCAAACGGTTCATTAGATAGAGCAAAGGGGCAGAGTTTAGCTCGAGTTCCGGAGGGGAAAAAAGAGAGAGAATAAACCTGGGAAAAGCCTAGAAACGGCTCTATGTGCACTCTGGGTAATTTTTTCCGATATAACCTAAATGGCTAGTGAGTGTAGTGTAAAGGAGTTGCCAGGGCGATGTTGTGATGATCTCAACCACACTTGAGGAAACTTTGCCAGTCACACGAGCTCTACATCCCAAGGAGCCATACCCAAACGCAGATTAGCGTTTTTCGTCATGAATGTTGCTCTGGAGGCAGCTCTGCAGAGTGGTCACTAGCTGGCACAGCCATAAAGTCATAACATTAACACCAACCTTAACCACACTACTAACCCTAATGCCTAATCCTATCCTTGAATTAAGACCAAAAAGCTAATTTTAGTTTTCATGGATTTTTCCAATATAGCCAA
The DNA here is from genome assembly GCF_002910315.2 of Salvelinus sp. IW2-2015. Classification (NCBI taxonomy): domain Eukaryota; kingdom Metazoa; phylum Chordata; class Actinopteri; order Salmoniformes; family Salmonidae; genus Salvelinus; species Salvelinus sp. IW2-2015. Next base: position 2,034,747 of record NC_036873.1, read on the forward strand.
CTTTGACTTTCCAAGCTGGCCTAAGGGGAAATCGCTCAGTTCTGCCTCTAGGACAAGACTCATGAAAATAAGTGTCAACCTGCTACCCAAACAGAAGATTACAACACCCTTTCTCAAATGTATCTCATGTTTCCACGTTGCTTTTTCAGTCAATGTGACCGCCTCATACAGTAGTTTAAATCTGTTTCTTTTGTAAACAGATTGTAAAAAAAGACTTGACGAATGAGAAAGTATTGTTTTTGCTTTATGATTTTTTCAATATATATATATATATCAATCATTGAATTGTATTGCCTAGCTTATTTTTCTATTCATGTGTGTGACAAGGTGGACAGAAGATGGAAGGACTTATACTCCCAGGTTGTTTGCGTGTTGGTTTTACTACGTTGTTGTCAGATTTTCTCTGGTGTTATTGGTTGGTCTTGGTCTGTACCATGTGCCATTTATTCTGCAGGGGGACTCCTAGTTGATCCTACCCCTGCTGTATCACATTGCTACTATGATGCCCCCCTCTACCCCATCGTCAGCCAAAAGTGCAGTAGCCCAGCCACATACAGTGGCTTAAAGTCAGGACTAAACATTCTGAGTTTTCCTTTTGAATTTGCTGATCTCTCAAAATAACACTTCCTCAAAATACACTTTTATTGCTGTTCTGTTTTACTAAGTAGAATGTTCCAGTCTAACAATGTGTTAGACACCTCCTATTAGAGCGGACACACAAGTACTACAAGGAGGGGAGCATATGGTGTTTCGGGGTTGAAAAAGGGGTCATCCCACAAACATGCAGGAAGCAGTGTGTTCTGGKTATTGTTTGCATGCTTACAAAGTAAAACGCCCATCCATCCGTCAGTCATTGTTTCCCATCCATGTTAGAACAGACATTTACATGTCTACATGGTTAAATGCTTCTGTATTAAATTGCACTACAATGTAACAGCGTTATTGCTTAATGCTTAGTCCATACAATAACCTTAAAGTGCTGGTTGATGCCAGGCCATAGACTTTATGTCTGTCCTCTAGGTAGAAGCTTCCCCTTAGGCACAGATCTAGGATCAGCCTCCAACTCCAATCCTACTTAACCATTAGGGGGTAAAACACAAAACTGGCCTTAGATCAGTGTCTCTAAAGGCATCATACCTACCTTCCGCTTTGTCTGAAGACGGTGATTAGGTAGAGGAATTTCCTTTCTCAAAGAACTTCCTGACTTTAGAAGGAGAGGCTCATGGGATTGGGACCACTGCTGACCGTAACGCTGAGTCGTGCACCAGCATCGTTATAAATATTATATTGCCGCCATTTTGTTTTTAGAAGTGATGAAGAAGGAGAATGATGTCTATAGTGATGTCACCACTAGCATCACCACAGCCACCTCTCACCCTATCACAAAAAACACACGTCTGTTTAGCGATGTCACACAGTTTACAGATCTGAAGGGACAGCAAACACTGCAACGTTGAGACAACGTTGTGTGGTGGTTGTGTGTTAGCTGGGAATTTGAGCAAAGAAAATATGTATTTTTATTTTTGTTAAGACCCTGTTGTCCAGAGTCACAGGTTAGCTGATGTTTTGGGTTTGGAGATTGAGGGAATTTGATAAAGATTTTTCTATGTATTTTGTCATTTGTTTTCTTTCTCTGAAAATGAAACAGACGGGCGATAAGTGATCTAATTGTGACGTGTCAGTCAGTCCTCTCTTTGTAAAGAAGTTACAACATATCTTTTTAATTTATTTAGAGATTTGTTCATTTTTTTCTTATTTTTTTTCAATCTACATCCTCCGCGAAAGTTTCATCATAATGATATTGTTTTTATATAAACAAACATTGCTGTTTTAGAGTGCAATTAAAGTGCAATTTTAATGTAAGCTCCGAAAGGTCATTTCCGGGGATGCAATCCCTTTTATCTCCCAGATGTTAAAGATCCAACAGAGATCAATCATGATAACAATAAACATGTCATACTGTGAAGGTTTCTGAAGCTCGGCTCGAACTGCTCTTTATTTACTCTCAACGTACTGGATCGACACACACACACGCGCACCTATCACACTCTAATCCTCATGTTTGCTTTTAGCACCTGCTAAAAGTCCATTTTTAATTCAACAGATGCAAATGCTTGCTCCATAATCGCCATCCCTATTACCGAACGTGATGGGCCGACCGGATCAATCCATCCACCTTTGTTTTAATGTATTTATTGTAGGAAGATAGAAATCTCCTCTCACCTGCTTCATTATTATATCTCCTTGAAAGATGCTTTCAAAAAGAGAATAACTGTATGATAGCGTGAACATAATACATAAAGGAATGGCCATAGAAATTAAAACGCCTCGTGTATCTGACCTGTTCATTGGTTACATTATAAAGGCTTGGGATACACTGTGTGTGTGTTCTATTTTTAACATACTCACTCAGAACATGGAATATACATACAGTTTATTAGGTACACCCACATAGTAACCCTTTTGCCTTCAGAACAGCCTGAATTCTTCGGGACATGKATTCTTCAAGGTGTGGCATTCAAACATTGTTCAATTTGTATCAAGGGACCTAACGTGTGCCAGGAAGATCTTTCCCACACCATTGACACCAGGCAGGATAAGGCCAAATCCTGACTCCGCCATCAGCATGACACAACAGGTACAGGGATTTGTCGGACCAGGTAATGTATTTCCACTCCTCAATTGTGCAGGGTTGGTGACCGCGTGCCCGCAGGAGCAGCGGTTCTTCTTGTTTTTAGCTGATCTGAGTGGAACCCGGCCTGGTTGTCTGCTGCAGTAGCCCATCCGTGACAAGGACCGACGAGTTGTGCGTTCCGAGATGCCGTTCTGGCCACCGCTGTTGTACTGCACCGTTACAGTATTTGCCTGTTTGTGGCCCGGCTGTTAGCTTGCACGATTCGTGCCATTCTCCTTCAACCTCTCAACAACAAGCTGTTTTCACCCACAGGACTGCCGCCGACTGGATGTTTTTTGTTTGACGCACCATTCTCGGTAAACCCTAGACACTGTCGTGCGTGAAGAGCCCAGGAGGGCGGCCGTGTCTGAGATACTGGAACCGGCGTGCCGGTTGTATAGCAAGCCACGGCCACATGACTGTAGGAGCGAAACATTTTCAAGAACGGGATGGTGTACCTAATAAACTGACCACTGAGTGTATATGTTCATAGGTGTTATATAATCTACTGTTGGTGGTACCACTGAGACACAGCTCTTACTGGCGAACGTGCGTAAAGACGGCAGAACTCCGATTGGACGTCACAGTTGTAGCACTATCCACTGAGTTGTTAAACTACAGCGTGCAATATGGTTCAATGTGCCAATAAATCAACACAAACTTTTTCGGTTTTATCAATTTGCCGGTGTGTTGAAGCTAAAATTGGAGTCATGCATACTGTACCAATGACCATACAAAAAAGAATAACAGAGAACAATGTACAATACGGTGAAGTTGGCAGAACGAGGAATGCATGGGGGCTGCCATCTTTATGAACCTCCGTTATTGCCGTAAAAGTCATCTCCTGCTTGATCTGCACTGATTTTGAAAAACAAAAAACTGAGAATGTGAAAGGCAACCTAATGATGAGCTTCCACCATATTGTTTTCACCTGTCAAGTATTTTTCCATCAGTGCAGATGAACTGAAGATGGGCAAAGATGAYGTATTTTTAAGCAATTGAGCAGTGTCTATTTATATGCGTGATCTCCACCTAATCCTAAACAAATGCACATACAAACGTTTTATAAATGAGGCCCCTGGTGTGTGTGTATTCTCCAGCTGACCAGTAACATTCACTGAGGAAGTTCCCAGGACAAACAACAACCTGCAGAGAGCCTGGGATGCGTTCAGCAGGACAGAGATCTTTGAAACGTTCAGATAGAAAAACGCTATGTTGAGCAAATATGCCTCTCTGACATGTAGAATGAAAGGAATGCCTCTCTGACATGTAGATCTGACATGTAATCCCGACGGCTCTATTTGTATTATCTATCTGCAACGTTCGGCAACGTCTGGCTACTGAACGGGATCCTGAGCTGTGTAGCCCTGATAGGTGAAGATGCCTTGGATCAATCTTACACTTTTAGAGAAAAAGGTTATTCGGCTGTCCCCATAGGAAAACCATTTTTGGTTTCAGGTAGAACCCTTTTGGGTTCCATGTAGAACCCTCTGTGGAAATGGTTCTACATGGAACCCAAAAGGTTTCTACCTGGAACCAAAAAGGGTTCTCCATGGGGACTGCTGAAAAACCATTTTAGGTTCTAGATAGCACCTTTTCTTTCCTAAGAGTGTACAGTATGCCTTGGGACCTCAAAAAGAAGAAGAGAAAGCTGGACAATCCTACCAGGTAGGAAACCTTATGACCAAGCAAGCAAACGCACTATAGGAACCCTTGACACCTATAAAACAGTAACTAAGGACTTTTTTCTAAGGACTATGAAGGCCTGATGGTTTTGGAGGGATAAAATGCCTTGGGACCCCAATAATACAGAGCTGGAAGACAACCCTACCAGGTAAGAGAGTGAACATTGTAGTAGATGAAAGATAAATACTAGTTTCCCCATTGACAACCACCAAAACTGACTGCACCACTGCCATAGGTGAAGTTGTCTTGACTTGGAGCAGTCATATGCCTTGGGACCCCAAGAAGAAGGGGAAGAGTTTAGATAACTACCAGATAAGAGAGAAGACTGTAGATAGATTAGATGAATGATGAATATACATTTTTCCACTGTAGCTACTTAGGGAACCTGACGACCAAGGGCCAAAAACGCTATAGCAACATACTCTTGGCAACTTCAGCCAGTAACTCAGCCGGTAACTCAGCCGGTAACTCAGCCGGTAACTCAGCCGGTAACTCAGCCGTAACTCAGCCAGTAACTAAGGATTTTTGTGTAGATAGGTTTTTCTTACATTTCTCTTCCTATCATTCGTATGCTAAAAGCTCTGACAAAGTAACGCCAGTACAGGCCACTGGTGTTGTGTTTGCTCACACACACACACACACACACACACACACACACACACACACACACACACACACACACACACACACACACACACACAGAAACTCTCTCTCATACATGCAGGTCAGAGAGGTACACACTTGCTCTCTTTTACTCTCACTCCCACTCATTCTCTCTCACACACACACACACAGTCCCTCTGTTGTAGTCTGTCAGTGCTGTAGAGAATATAATAGGTACTACTGGGAGGAAACAAACTCAACTCCAAGGACGACGTGAACCTCATTAAACAACCCTGGTGAAATGGCTTTTCCAGACCCAGCCGTGTGTGTCATACCTCATAGCGCGCATCCCAATTGGCATCCTATTCAAATCAAATCAACGTTTATTTGTCATGTGCACCGAATACAACAGGTGTAGACCTTACAGTGAAATGCTTACTTACAGACCCTAACCAACAGTGCAATTTTTTAAGTAMAAAATAGGTATTAGGTGAACAATAGATAAGGAAGGAAATAAAAAACAACAGTAAAAAGACAGTGAATAATAACAGTAGCGAGGCTATAACAGTAGCGAGRCTATAACAGTAGCGAGACTATAACAGTAGCGAGGCTATAACAGTAGCGAGACTATAACAGTAGCAAGGCTATATACAGGCACCGGTTAGTCGGGCTAATTGAGGTAGAATGTACATGTAGGTATGGTTAAAGTGACTATGCATATGTGATAAACAGAGAGTAGCAGTAGCGTAAAAGAGGGGTTGGCGGGTGGTGGGACACAATGCAGATAGTCCGGGTAGCCAATGTGCAGGGGCACCGGTTAGTCGGGCTAATTGAGGTGGTATGTACATGAATGTATAGTTAAAGTGACTATGCATATATGATAAACAGAGTAGCATCAGTGTAAAAGGGGGGTTGGGGGGGCACAATGCAAATAGTCTGGGTAGCCATTTGATTACCTGTTCAGGAGTCTATGGCTTGGGGGTAAAAGCTGTTGAGAAGCCTTTTTGTCCTAGACTTGGCGCTGAGGTACCGCTTGCCGTGCGGTAGCAGAGAGAACAGTCTATGACTAGGGTGGCTGGGGTCTTTGACAATTTGTAGGGCCTTCCTCTGACACCGCCTGGTGTAGAAGTCCTGGATGGCAGGCAGCTTAGCCCCAGTGATGTACTGGGCCGTACGCACTACCCTCTGTAGTGCCTTGCGGTCAGAGGCCGAGTAGTTGCCGTACCAGGCAGTGATGCAACCAGTCAGGATGCTCTCGATGTTGCAGCTGTATAACCTTTTGAGGATCTCAGGACCCATGCCAAATCTTTTTAGTTTCCTGAGGGGGAATAGGATTTGTCATGCCCTCTTTACGACTGTCTTGGTGTGTTTGGACCATTCTAGTTTGTTGGTGATGTGGACACCAAGGAACTTGAAGCTCTCAACCTGCTCCACTACAGCCTCGTCAATGAGAATGGGAGCATGCTCGGTCCTCCTTTTCCTGTAGTCCACAATCATCTTCTTAGTCTTGGTTATGTTGAGGGAGAGGTTGTTATCCTGGCACCACCAGGCCAGGTCTCTGACCTCCTCCCTATAGGCTGTCTCGTTGTTGTCGGTGATCAGGCCTACCACTGTTGTGTCGTCTGCAAACTTAATGATGGTGTTGGAGTCGTACCTGGCCACACAGTCGWGGGTGAACAGGGAGTACAGGAGGGGACTGAGCACGCACCGCTGAGGGGCTCCRGTGTTGAGGATCAGCGTGGCAGATGTGTTGCTACYTACCCTYACCACCTGGGGGCGGCCCATCAGGAAGTCCAGGATCCAGTTGCAGAGGGTGGTGTTTAGTCCCAGGATGTTTAGCTTAGTGATGAGCTTTGAGGGTACTGTGGTGTTGACTCCAGCTCAGCATTCAATCAATAGCATTCTCACGTAGGTGTTCCTTTTGTCCAGGTAGGAAAGGGCAGTGTGGAGTGCAATAGAGGTTGCATCATCTGTGGATCTGTTTGGGCGGTATGCAAATTGGAGTGGGTCTTGGGTTTCTGGGATAATGGTGTTGATGTGAGCCATTACCAGCCTTTCAAAGCACTTCATGGCTACAGACGTGAGTGCTACGGGTCTGTAGTCATTTAGGCAGGTTGCCTTAGTATTCTTGGGCACAGGGACTATGGTGGTCTGCTTGAAACATGTTGGTATTACAGACTCAATCAGGGACATGTTGAAAATGTCWGGGAAGACACCTGCCAGTTGGTCAGCACATGCCCAGAGTACACGTCCTGGTAATCCTTCTGGCCCCGCGGCCGTGTGAATGTTGATGTTTAAAGATCTTACTCACGTCGGCTACGGAGAGCGTGATCACACAGTCGTCCGGAACAGCTGATGCTCTCATGCATGCCTCAGTGTTGCTTGCCTCGAAGCGAGCATAGAAGTGATTTAGCTCGTCTGGTAGGCTTGTGTCACTGGGCAGCTCGTGGCTGTGCGTCCCTTTGTTGTCTGTAATAGTTTGCAAGCCCTGCCACATAAGACAAGCTTCGGAGCCGATGTAGTACGATTCAATCTTAGCCCTGTGTTGGCGCTTTGCCTGTTTGATGGTTCGTCGGAGAGCATAGCAGGATTTCTTATAAGCTCATAAGAGTCCCGCACCTTGAAAGCGGCAGCTCTACCCTTTAGCTCAGTGCGAATGCTGCCTGTAATCCATGGCTTCTGGTCTAAAGCAGTGCACTATTAAGGGAATAGGGTGCCATTTGGGACGTATCCATAGTGCAGCGATCCCCCGGCCGTCGTGTGAAACTAAATCCATCTACCTTGTCATTTATTAGCCAGCTGTGAAGCATAAACCAAACCCACATGTTTTTGTGTGTGTTAGATGCTTAGGGCCGTTGGACGTTATGTTCCCCTCACCTGGTTTACTTGTGTGTGTGCGTACATACATATATGCACGTGTGCGTGTGTGTGCGTGTGTGTGTGTGTCTGACAGAAGAGCTATATTGTATTGACGACATGTACAACATACTTTCTCTTGGGGCTGAGCTTGTCGCCTCAAGGCTTCATATGAGCCAGGTTCAAAATGCTATTTGTTCTCTGTTTCCTTTCAAATAGTTTCCGCCCGTTTGATTGAGCTTATACAAATACAAGATGTGCAGGGTTTTCACTTTAGGGGTTATGCCATTGGCTCTTTGAGACAGCAAAGCGCGTTGACGACCGGAGGAAACAGACGATCAATCTGTATCTGCATGGGAAGTAGTGTGACAGAGTGAAAGAGAGAAAAAAGAAAGAAAGGGACTTGGCTGCATGGTCTGGGGAGGGAGGGAGGTAGAAGAGTCAACAGACAGAAATAAAATATGAGGGAGACAGGGATGGAGAAAGGGAAGGAGAGATGGAGGGAGGGATGAAAAGAGAAAAAGAGGAGAGAAAAGAAAAACAGATTAGCATAACCAGTCACAACTGTTATTCCAGCTCAAGGGGACTGATGGAGGCCCAGCAGGTACACTAAGTCAATAGAAACAGACCTAAAACACACACAACACACACACAACACACACACACACACACACACACACACACACCACACACACACACACACACACACACCACAACACACACACACACACACACACACACACACACACACACACACACACACACACACACACACACACACACACACAACACACCTAGGATGTGAGATAGACACAAGCTAGCACAACACACATACACGCTAGATTAAATATTCAGTTTGAGAGGTATTCAGACACAACGTTAGTATTGACACTTAGCGAGATTATGTAAAACACAAATCAGCATATGTATGTCTGAGGATACTCACTGTTTACCTCTACACTGCATGGAGAAAACACAGGTAGCAGACACATTAACACACACATGGTAGCTCTCGAGGACTTGAGGTAATTAGTCCTGCTGTGTGTATACACACCACAAAAGACACACACACACATTCTTCTCAAAGAGATGGAGTACACGCAAACAACACAAGCGCAACAGAAAAACATTAGGCCCAAATCTCTCCTTCGCTTTATTTAGACTGTCAGACTGCTAGTGAGGCATTTTCATAAATTCATAATTCAATTTTCACAAGTGTCACGTTGTGTCACTTTTATGTGGCTCTGCTTCACGCACGCACGCACGCACGCACGCACGCACCGCGCGCGCACACACACCACACAACACCACACACACACACACACACCACAGACACACACACACACACTACACACACACACACACACACACACACACACCACACACACACACACGACCTGGTTGGGTTTAATCACTGTTGTGGACTGTCTGTGGCATGTTCTAAATCACAACCGTACTGTAGCGGAGAAGAGGAGGAGAGGAAGAGCAGGAAACAGGCATGTCTGATTCACCTCTGTGCTCTGAGCTGTAATTGATTAAATGTCACCGGTCTCTTTAGGCGATGAACATTTGTTTTAATTTATGTTCAAAAACCACGACTGTTTCTTCTTCTACCTCAGTAATAATTCTCTATCTCCTGTTCATCTCTCCAGGTGGGTGGTCCTGTGAACATGTTTATCTCTTGATATGTGCTCACAACAGCCATTTATCAGGTAGGTTTTTTGACGAATTCATGAGAAACATCAATAAATTCTGAGCGGGTGTTGAATAGGACTCTATTTAGAGTCTGAGACGTTGGGGGAGAGCTAACATATGACGTTGTTTTAAGATGGTCATGCTATGGATCATTTAGCTATTTGATTTTGAATTTTAGGACCCCTTTATGTACACAAAAAAATACATCTAAATGATTTAAATCTTCATTTTTGATTAAATATTGATTTTGGCCTTTACCACTAAAGCCCATCGAAACACATTGAATAACACATTCATAAATGGCAAAAAGGACAGTCCAAAAATAAATCAGAAGGAACTAGGATGTGATCTGTCTGTCCTAAATCTAGGACATATTAAAAAAAAAAGGATATATCYTCTTTTTTTTTTTTACACGTACTTAACCCCTTTTTTCGTTAGGCACTAATCTACTTTCATACTTCGTAGAGCGAAACAGAACACCTTCGTGTTCATGGCCATTTCCTCTTTCCACGGTGGGGTCCCGTTAGTGTGTAGCCCAAATGATTCGGACGCTAACAAACAGAAGTTGGCACATCAACGGTACCGGCTTCAGACSAGTCTCCTGACACATTCCATAGAGCGGTCGTCGTAGTTCGGTCTGACAAACACCGCTTTAGCCGTGCCACCGTTCACCGCAGATGCGGAAGTGCGACGCTGACGGGTACGGTGTATCGAGATATCTCTAGCTGAAACTGACGGCTTTTGATGGGGATTTTTGTATTATGTAACTCAGATCTGACGCAGCAGTGCGTAGATCAAGTCTAGGGGGTTAAACCATCAAAGCTGATGTATTGGGTTTAAGTCGATGAACGCTGAGAACAGCCTAAACTCTGTGAGTTGGTTACCGTTCAACAACAAATCCATCAGCTTCCTGTTCTGGCTTTGAACCAAGCCAATGCTGTGTGGGGAGGGACTTTTCTCGCATTTAGCCAAGACAAAGTCACTCTATTTCTCACAGAGGAATACTTGTCCCCCTCTTTGTCATGTTTYGTCTACCATTTTAATGTTTTGCTAGCTTGGAGAAGCCAGACTGTGCTCACAATGGCAGCATAATGGCTTGATTCGAAATAGTTTACGCAGGCTAGCCTTTAGCATCTCTGTYGAGAAACTCGGCTCTCTTTGTCTATGAAGTGTTGCTGATAAATGCACCCTTGCTTGCGGAGGGAGACTGGGGTCAGTCCGTCGTTAAAAAAAGGCAAACGTAATGACTCTGCAGTCCTTTTCATTCTCCTCCCCGGTCCCTTTAGAGTTGGCAACAGGCCAGAGTCGATGGGTGGCGGGTGGTGCTCTTGTCCAGAAACTCTTAGTTTGTGACACCGGGAAGATTAAAGTGTTTTTCTTGAACGGCTCAGACCGGCTAAGCTTGATGATGTTTGCGCCGGCACGGACAGCCCATTCCAGAGGCCTGGCAGGGAAGCTTGGGGGTTCTTTGGCTGGCCGTAGTGTTCTGTTCTCTTCTTCTGTCTTTCTCTCTCTCTCTTTCTTTCCCCTTCTTTGGCCCTCTCTCTCTCTCTCTCTCTCTGTCTCTCTATCTGTAGTTTAGATTCATATAGCAACATGTTGACGGGGGTGATTCTGTCTGTTTATGTGTGTTCATTGTCAGTCCACACCTAACCCAGTTCTAATCAGCAACCTCAGCAACCTTTTAGTCCACATGTGGAGTAAATGGGCTGAGACCTTCAAGGCCCAATAGATCTCTTTCGCTGGGAAACGGCCACAGCCACAGTAGCATCTAGCCATGACTTTGATTGAATTGACTAATTAAGTCGTAAACACATACTTAGCAGTGATTTATCGATGCGTCTCACACTACATTGCGTAAACTGCCTGTGCTCCTGTGGGGGGTGGGCCACGGTAACATTCTACATGGCTCATTCTAGAACCATTAGTTACCATGAGAAATGAGATGCCAGAGTATTATAGGGGAGGACTGCTGAGTAAGGCTATACTGCTACCTTGTTACTGCTTAGCTGGCGCTGGAGATGACGGCACACACGACAGGCACGCTTCAAACACACCACGGCACCACTTATTTGATCAGGGGATTATACATGTTCCATACGAAAGGGGGCAACTTTTTCCGTAGTGTGGTAATAAGCACTGTATGTTAAAGGCAGATGTGGACAATTAGTCAAGAGAATCTAGATTGGCTGGTGTAATAACGGATAAGCAGACCTGTTCCGGCCCTCTCTCTCTCGCTCTCTCTCACTCTCTCCTCTCTTCTCTCTCTAATCATCTCTCTCTCTCTCGTCCTCTCTCCTCTCTCTCTCTTCTCTCTCTCTCTCTTCTCTACCCTCCCATCTTCTCCGATCCATCATTCACTCTACCTTTCTCTCTCTTTCCATTCTCTCGTATCTTTCTCTCTCTCTCTTCTCTCTCTCTCTCTCTCCTCATCTCTCTCTCCTCTAAATTCAAATCAAAAAGCTTTATTGTGCATGGGAATAATATGTTTACATGCCAAAGCAAATGAACATAGATTAATAAACAAAGTGAAATAAAAATAAAACATTTATAGTAACATCTACACTCACAAAGTTCAAAAGAATAACAGACATTTCATGTTCATTACTGTCCTAATCTATAAACATATCATGTCTCTCTTCTTCCACTCAGGTCTTCTCCTCTACTCAGCGTCACACCACTCTCGCTCTCATCATCGGCTCCCCCATCTCTCTCTCGTTTATTGACCTTGTGTCTGGGTCCTGCCAACTGGAACTCATCACCGTCAACATCTCCCTTGTCAGGCAATGCTTACTGGTAACAAATATACGAATAGCTTTCTCCATTTGTGGTGAGTGTCGTGTGTTGTGTAAAGCTGCATTGGAAACACCAGAACGGTGGAAAACAAATCATCAACACAACGTTAGAGCTAAACAACATCTTAAAAGACATGATTTCCATCCCTAGGGGGAAGTTTAGACTTCACAACAAAGACAAAAAGAACTATGGGATCTGACTGTATTGATGCATGATGTTTGCTCTTATTTCCCCGTGGGTTGTCACGACTGGAAGTTTTGTAGTTTGAAGCAATTTTAAGGAAATCAATATGGTATATAACACTGGGTCCCAACTGTTAACCCACAAAGTTCCATGGTTCCTTAGAATGTACACTACATGGCCAAAAGTATGTGGACACCCCTTCAAATGAGTGGATTCAAATCAAATCCAATTTATTTATATAGCCCTTCGTACATCAGCTGAAAGTGCTGTACAGAAACCCAGCTGAAAACCCCAAACAGCAAGCAATGCAGGTGTAGAAGCACGGATTCTGCTGTTTTAGCCACATCCGTTGCTGACAGGTGTATACAATTGATAATGCAGTCATGCAATCTCCGTAGACAAACATTGGCAGTAGAATGGCCAGTACTCAAGAGCTCAGTGATTATTTTTTTTACGTGGCACCGTCATAGGATGCCACCTTTCGAACAAGTTAGTTCGTCAAACATCTGCCCTGCTAGAGCTGCCCCAGTCAACTGTAAGTGCTGTTATTGTGAAGTGTAAATGTCTAGGAGCAACAACAGCTCAGCCGCGAAATGGTAGGCCACACAAGCTCACAGAACAGGACCGCCGAGTGCTGAAGCGCATAGCTCGTAAAAATCGCCTGTCCTCGGTTGCAACGTCTAGTGGAAAGCCTTCCCAGAAGAGTGGAGGCTGTTATAGCAGCAAAGGGGTGACCAATTCCGTATTAATGCCCATGATTTTTGAATGAGATGTTCGACGAGCTAYGGCTCGGCCGTGAAATGGTAGGCCACACAAGCTCGAAGGACAGAACCGCCGAGTGCTGAACTGTTTGACGGGAGCTTCATGAAATGGGTTTCCATGGCCGAGCTGCCTTAGATCACCATGCGCAATGCCAAGCGTCAGCTGGAGTGGTGTAAAGCTCGTCGCCATTGGAGCAGTGGAAATGCATTYTCTGGAGTGATGATTCAAGCTTCACCATCTGGCAGTCCGACAGACGAATCTGGGTTTGGCAGATGCCAGGAGAACGCTACCTGCTCCAATGCATAGTGCCAACTGTAAAGTTTGGTGGAGGAGGAATAATGATCTGGGGCTGTGTCCAATGGTTCGGGCTAGRCCCCTTATTTCCAGTGAAGGGAAATCTTAACTACACAGCATTCAATGACATTCTAGACAATTCTGTGCTTCCAACTTTGGGGCAACAGTTTGGGGAAGGCTCTTTCCTCTTTCAGCATGACAATGCCCCCGTGCACGAAGCGAGGCCCTTACAGAAATTGTTTGTCGAGATTGGTGTGGAAAAGTTGACTGGCATGCACAGAGCCCTGACCTAAACCCCATCAAACACGTTTGGGATGAATTGGAAYGCCAACTGTGAGCCAGGCCTAATCGCCCAACATCAGTGCCGAACTCACTAATGCTTTTGTTGCTGAATGGAAGCAAGTCCCCACAGCAATGTTCCAACATCTAGCGGGACTGCCTTCCCAGAAGATTGGAGGCTGTTATAGCAGCAAAGGGGGGACCAGTTCCATAGTAAGGCCCATGATTTTGGAATGAGTTGGTCGTTGAGCAAGTGTCCACATACTTTTGACCCCAGTCACTCCCTAGTCAAAACCCATAGTGGCTTCCTCGTTTACATCGTCAGCGTCAAATAGGTAGTGGGGTGTGTCAGGAAGGAAGGGGACAACTAGGAGAAATGCATCATCAACGCAGGTGGTGTTATATTCATAGTTTATTCATCTGGACATCATGTTTAGATTAAGGCTATTTTCTAAGGCTGAGCTGGCTGAACACAGAGCCTCAGAGACTCTCATGTTCAGCCAACAGACATCAGTGGCCATTCATCTGCTCTACTGTAAGTTAAGTGGACATGGTCTGTCTGTGGAGTGGCGGCCATTTTGGCTCTAACATTACAGTGGGATGGACTTCATAGACTCCTCTGTGTGAGAGGATACAGATGGAGATGTGGTCCCAAGGTTCTAGCTATTCATTTCTCTCCGTTGATTATATTCTAATAATATCAACTCCATAGGCAATGCAGTAGACATGGAGTACATCAATTTAATCTTATTCTTACTCCTTACTCAATAGAATTTCACTGAACCTCTGCCACATTCGGTACAATATAGAAATATGGTCCCCTATAAACCTCTTTGTCCAGACCCATAATCGCCTCCCTCTACAGGTCTAGTATGTTGGTCTGTCATCAACACACACACACAGCTGGCTGTATTACATGTCCCTACAGGGCTGGTGCAGTGGTCTGTCGTTACATTGAGAGTTATCCATTAGACTGAGAGGTGCTGTATGTGACATTACGCTGTAGTTAAAGACCAGACGCTAACCCCCCCCCCCCCCCCCCGCCCCTACAAGCACAAACTAGAAGCAAAGAACCATGATTGATCCTACCTGTTCAGTTCAGCTCAGTCAGTAAAACCACAAAAGGAAAGTAAATTCACGAAAGAGGGAGGTTATCTGATAAGATACCTGAAGTAATCCAGTCAACCTCAGAAATAGCCTTAATCTAAACATGATGTCCAGATGAATAAACTATGAATATAACACCACCTGCATTCTGATGCATTTCTCCTAGTCCCCTTCCTTCCTGACACACCCCACTACCTATTTGACTCTGAGAGGTAAACGAGGAAGCCACTATGGGTTTTGACTGGGGAGTGACTGGGGCCCAAAGCCTAATTAAACATTCTAAGGAACCATGGATGTTTTGTGGTTCAAGTAGGTCCCAAAATCAAGGCATGCCACTCAAACATTCAGAACCCTATTTGGTCAAGGCCCGTAACTGCTCGTTATGAGCCGACAAGGTTGGAAACAATAACAAGTGTTGAATAATTTCACACGTCAGTGGGCCTGCCAATTGCGCGAGGAAAAACATTTCGGTGTTCCACTGTTGCCATGGCTTTACTAACATCACCCTCATTAGAAGATTAAAGAGAACACCTCAGAGGACAAGACCTCATGGATGGTAAACTAACAATGCAA
>NC_036873.1:2050933-2057497 GCF_002910315.2 Salvelinus sp. IW2-2015
GAAATAAGAGCAAACATATCATGCAGTCAATAACAGTCAGATTCCCATAGTTCTTTTGTCTTTGTGTGGAGTCTACTTCCCCTTATGGACTGCGAATCATAGTTTTACAGATGTTTAATCTAATGGTTATGATTATGATTGTCTTCTCTGGTTCGGATTGTCCTAATGCGGACTTTTTGAACACGGCTCTAGCTACACACACACACACACACACACAGCTGGCTGTATTACATGCCCTACAGGGCTGGTGCAGTGGTCTGTCGTTACATTGAGAGTTATCCATTAGACTGAGGAGGTGCTGTATGTGACATTACGCTGTAGTTAAAGACCAGACGCCTAACCCCCCGCCCCGAACAAGCACAAACTAGAAGCAAAGAACCATGATTGATGTGTCAGTTCAGCTCATCAGTAAAACCACCAAAAGGAAAGTAAATTCACGAAAGAGGGAGGTTATCGATAAAGATACCTGAAGTAATCCAGTCTGAGTGAGTGATCTCAGTGGCAAACATTAGAGACAAAATGGCCACCACAGACATGCCAAGGACTCATCCAACAGTCCAGCTGCCCAGTTTCACTACTGTAATCCTGCATCTGTCATTTCCTTCTGACTGAGCTAAGGCCAGAGCTGGAGTTCTAGTCACACAGACGTTTCATAGAACTCCAGATACTGTTTTTATAGTACGTTGTCTGTGGTTGTGATTGATGGACTGATTGATTTTATTTGAGATATGCCAGAATGTGTTAGGGCCCAGGGGATATCATATCAAAGCACTAAAACACGTTTCCCTATGTGGTTCTCAATTGCAAAGAATATAAAATATCACATCTCACGTGATCATTACCTATGGACTTGCTCTGTTGACAATGGATAACCATGTATGCATATTGGGCCCGATTCAGACTTAGGAAATGTACGCCTTTCCTACGCACGCCTTTCCTTTGCACTTCTCAGTAGTTGGTGTTCAGACTTACCTTATGCAGGTGCGTAATGCGCTTTGCAGGCGTGGTTCCCTTGCGAGTGCTGAATAAATGTAATTCAACCGTTGAAAACTTTCCCACTTGCTGGCCAACAGATTTTCTCATTTAATTAAAACTCCATCAGCTTTTCAGTTAATTTGTCTAAAGCCATCCCTTTAAATTTGTTGTACTTTTAGTTTGAATTTTCTCGACACTCACTAGAATACTTTCAGAATATTAGGAATGAATGAAAGAAAACCATGTAGGCCTACATTTTTTTATATATATATATATTTTAATTTAACCTTGATTTAACTAGGCCAGTCAGTTAAGAACAAATTCATATTTACAATGATGGCCTACCCCGGCCAAACCCGGACAACGCTGGGCCAATTGTGCGCCGCCCTATGGGACTCCCAATCCTATGGGACTCTGTTGTGATACAGCCTGGAATCGAACCAGGGTCTGCAGTGACACCTCTAGCACCACCAATTGGTAGATAAAAAATACTCTGATCTTGTATATTATTTAGAGTTAGGAATGCATGAAATATATTGGTGAATCAAAAATACAGTGGTTTGATTCATTGTAACGTCAGGAGAATGATGGCGCAGAGAGCAGAAGTTTCACGGGAACAAACGCTTTAATGTCCACAGTCAACAGGAACCGGTACAAAAGGGGTGACGCCAAAACACAGGCGCAAACACAACCCAAAGACCACTGTTAAATAAACTGGACAGCGAAAACCCAAAATCAATAATCCACCTCCGACGTACAAATGACAACCAATAAGCCCGCACAAACACTAGCGGGCGAAACGAAACTAAATAGTACACCTCCCAAAACCCCAACAAGGAACAGGTGAAAACAATTAGACAGACATAAACGAAAAGGAAAAAGGGATCGGTGGCAGCTAGTAGACCGGCGACGACGACCGCCGAGCGCCACCCGAACGGGAAGGGGAGCCACCTTCGGTAGTATTCGTGACATTCATCCTGAAAGTTGCCATATTAAATTGTTCAAACATTAATATTGGATGTTGAGAAAAGTGTAGAGGAGTTGAACAGTAATCCTATAAATCTACCCTAATAATCCTCACTAATCATGGACCGTCCCCCAGGTTTAAACTGCTACGTATGGTCTGCGTTCCATAATGATTCAAATAGGCAGGCTACATGTCCCAAAAAATGTACTTGTAATATGTTAGCCTAATATGATCCTCTACTGCTAGCAATCCTCAGCCACAGGAAGGTGACAGAGGAAAGAAAGGTAAACTAACTACAGTTGAAGTCGGAAGTTTACATACACCTTAGCCAAATACATTTAAACTCAGTTTTTCACAATTCCTGACATTTAATCCTAGTAAAATTCCCTGTCTTAGGTCAGTTAGGATCACCACTTTATTTTAAGAATGTGAAATGTCAGAATAATAGTAGAGAGAATGATTTATTTCAGCTTTTATTTCTTTCATCACATTCCCTGTGGGTCAGAAGTTTACATACACTCAATTAGTATTTGGTAGCATTGCCTTTAAATTGTTTAACTTGGGTCAAACGTTTAAGGTAGCCTTCCACAAGCTTCCAACAATAGGTTGGGTGAATTTTGGCCCATTCCTCCTGACACAGCTGGTGTAACTGAGTTAGGTTTGTTGGCCTCCTTTCTCACACACACTTTTTCAGTTCTGCCCACAAATTTTCTATGGGATTGAGGTCAGGGCTTTGTGATGGCTACTCCAATACCTTGACTTTGTTGTCCTTAAGCCATTTTGCCACAACTTTGGAAGTATGCTTGGGGTCATTGTCCATTTGGAAGACCCATTTGTGACCAAGCTTTAACTTCCTGACTGATGTCTTGAGATGTTGCTTCAATATATCCACATAATTTTCCTTCCTCATGATGCCATCTATTTTGTGAAGTGCACCAGTCCCTCTTGCAGCAAAGCACCCCCACAACATGATGCTGCCACCCCCATGCTTCACGGTTGGATGGTGTTCTTCGGCTTGCAAGCCTCCCCCATTTTTTGTTTCATCAGACCAGAGGACATTTCTCCAAAAAGTACGATCTTTGTCCCCATGTGCAGTTGCAAACCGTAGTCTGGCTTTTTTATGGCGGTTTTGGAGCAGTGGCTTCTTCCTTGCTGAGTGGACTTTCAGGTTATGTCAATATAGGACTCATTTTACTGCGGATATAGATACTTTTGTACCTGTTTCCTCCAGCATCTTCACAAGGTCCTTTGCTGTTKTTCTGGGATTTATTTGCACTTTTCGCACCAAAGTACGTTCATCTCTAGGAGACAGAACGCGTCTCCTTCCTGAGTGGTATGACGGCTGCGTGGTCCCATGGTGTTTATTCTTGCGTACTATTGTTTGTACAGGTGAACGTAGTACCTTCAGGCATTTGGAAATTGCTCCCAAGGATGAACCAGACTTGTGGAAGTCTACAATTTTTTTCTGAGGTCTTTTGATTTTCTCAAGCAAAGAGGCACTGAGTTTGAAGGTAACAGGTACACCTCCAATTGACTCAAATGATGTCAATTCGCCTATCAGAAGCTGGAATTTTCCAAGCTGTTTAAAGGCACAGTCAACTTAGTGTAATTAAACTTCTGACCCACTGGAATTGTGATACAGTGAAATAATCTGTCTCTAAACAATTGTGGGAAAAATTACTTGTGTCATGGACAAAGTAGATGTCCTAATCGACTTGCCAAAACTATAGTTTGTTAACAAGAAATTTGTGGAGTGGTTGAAAAACGAGTTTTAATGATTCCAACCTAACTGTATGTAAACTTCCGACTTCAAATGTATGTAATGGAATGATACAAAATGTAAGGAAACTAAAGTGACAGTTATACATGTATGTGGGTAAAACTGACGGTGGCTACCGATAGTGGCTAATATTTAACACAGTACAAATGGTAAAATATACAGTAAAGAGTCCTGGCACATAATTAAAACAGTCTGGAAATCATAAATCAACTCAGTAGGTTTGGTGCTATAYTGTCATTTGTGCGGGGGCTACAGAAGCCTATAGCTTGGGTTTCCAAATATCATCCTTGCAAGTTATAAGGCCAGCATTTCGTTAACGTCACTGTGGGAAAGGTCATATGTTGATATGCCTCAGTTTGCTGCCATGTGACTGGTTTGACATTTTTTTTCTCCAGTGACCATAAGGTAAAATCGATCTTAAACAATCGTCATTTATATTTACAATCCCCTTATCCAAACGGCTTACTCATTTACCTTTCTCTTATCAATAACTCTTTATCAATTTGTAAATGACAGTGCATGGAGAATGGTGCTTTTTCTATTGGGGCAAAAGGAAGTAGATGTTGTTTCACTAGGAACTGACAGGTTGCTTGACCTTATCCATAATGTCGTTGCGTGTGAAGGTGGTAGAATTTATGATGGAATTAAGTAAAGGTCAGAATGTAGACACACCTCCGCCACAAATTCATACAATATCTTTGACATCCGCCCCAAATGAATGGTGGGTGTATAGCATGCTATTCTCATGCTTAAATTCAAGGTCAGAATACGTGGAATGAGAGAACGGAATCACGTCCCATTCACGTATGCTTAACTCGGGTCGGAATTCCACCCATGATGCACATTCATGCTGGATTGGTACTGGCACCTCATGTAGATCCCTTTCATACCAACATCACAGCACGGACTCTCCAGGTATTTTCAGCATCACTCATCTAGCCTCTGGCAGGTGACGGTGTGAATTAGCCACATCATGGACTGTAGCTAACATTGGCCATATCATGTACTCTCAGTCCGTGCTGCATCTGCATCTGTAAAGCGTAGTTTGTCGCAATTAAATCACTAACGTATTCTGAATTGCATACTCAAATAGTAAATGTACATACATGTTTCCCCTTCTAACTGCAGCAGGTTCTTTTAGCTATTCATGATGTAGCACAGGATAAACAAACTAGTACGTCATATCGCTTTTCATACAAAATGGCTGCAGTCTTCTCTTTATCAAACTGTTGACTTTGATCATCCATCCAAGTTTCTCTGATAGCTTTTCCTCGTCCCATCACTCTGCATCGTCACGCGTCTGAGAGACGCGAGGAGGGGGACTGAGAGGAGGGGGACTGAGTGGGAGACGGGAGAGAGGGACAGATTGGCTGATTCATCAAAAACGGACTTTAATCGTTGTTTACCGCTGCTTCCTCTGAACGCAAAGATCAATCGGAAATCTAGAAGCCARAAGGAAATGTCTCTGTTTGTGACGATGCTCCTTAGTCAAAACCTTTCCAAGAGTTTTGAGTCAATCAGAAAGGACCTTCTGTAAAACACTGCCAAATATTGCATCACAACTAAGAAGCTACAAAAGCAGCAAAGATATTTATTGTAGTCTTGAATGAAGCCATACTATAGCCTATRTACTGAAGCCAACTTTAGTCTTCTATTGTATAGTGCATGGGGATGACACATCATATTTGCCTTCAAACTAGAATCTCCACTTGAAATTTGCTCAGTGAGCCTCTATCCTTTTTAGGCTGTGTGAGAGAGGGAAGATGTTTGTGAAGAGTGCTGCAAAAGCGAGATGTATGAGTTTGTCAGTGATCATGGTAGCTGTATTCGGTCATAGAACTGCTAGGGGAGCAATTTAAACTCCCGAGCCCCCTGCCGCTGTCCAGCTGTCCAGATTAATTACAATGGACAGGACCATAGAGAGACTGGCTGGAGAGGAGTAATGATGAATGGACACACACACAATCACACAGACACACACTGCATATGTCCAGACTCAGACTCACCATTACCCCCCAGAGAGGTGAGAGACAGCAGATTGGCATGAAAGACAACAGCATGTCCTTTCAGTCAGTTCCCACTGGGCACAGACATCAGTTCAACGTCTAGTTTGGATTTCCATTTGGTTGAGTAGTCAACTAACGTGAAATCAACAAAAAATGTCAACATGTCATTGGACATAGGTTACTTTTTGCAAATCCAATCGGTTTTCCACGTTGATTCAATGTCATCGTATAGATTTTTGGGGTTGAAATAACGTGGAAACAACGTTGATTCAGCCAGTTTTTGCCCGGTGGCTGGTACTGATGCTGGAGGATCAAAATGAATGCCTTTGGCCCAGCAAACAGCAAGAAGAATGCCTTACCCAGACAGACGTCCCACTGGGCACAGACGTCGATTCTATTGGTTCAAAATAATGTCATTGAAATGACGTGGAAACACCGTTGATTCAACCAGTGTGTTATGCCTGATTCACATTATAAGGCCGAACTGTACTGGCTGGGCTGGCTCTGATATTGTCTTTTCACATTGTTCTTTCCAGTAACTATGGTGGATGTGTAAACAGGCCAACACCAGTATAGCTCAGCACAGCTCAGCTTGGTTTGGCTCAGTAGTGTTAAACAGTATTACTCCATTATAGGAATACTAAATGGCAAATTTTAATGGAGCCTTCACAAAACAATTGTGCCCATTTTTCAAGGTCTAAGGCAAGTGACTAACGTTTAGGTTTAGTGTTGGTACAGGGTGTACTGTGTGTTCTCAGTGTGCTGGAAGAAGAAGTTGTTTCTCCGAGCGTTTTTGTCAGAGCTTTTTGTCAAAGCTGTGTCTTAATGTCGGATTA
>NC_036873.1:2062024-2107020 GCF_002910315.2 Salvelinus sp. IW2-2015
TGCTTCTGTAAAACACTGCCAAATATTGCATCACAACTAAGAAGCTACAAAAGCAGCAAAGATATTTATTGTAGTCTTGAATGAAGCCATACTATAGCCTATGTACTGAAGCCAACTTTAGTCTTCTATTGTATAGTGCATGGGGATGACACATCATATTTGCCTTCAAACTAGAATCTCCACTTGAAATTTGCTCAGTGAGCCTCTATCCTTTTTAGGCTGTGTGGAGAGGGAAGATGTTTGTGAAGAGTGCTGCAAAAGCGAGATGTTATGAGTTTGTCAGTGATCATGGTAGCTGTATTCGGTCATAGAGCTGCTAGGGGAGCAATTTAAACTCCCGAGCCCCCTGCCGCTGTCCAGCTGTCCAGATTAATTACAATGGACAGGACCATAGAGAGACTGGCTGGAGAGGAGTAATGATGAATGGACGTGCACACAATCTCACGCACACACACACACACACACACACACACACACACACACACACACCCAACACACACACACACCACACACACAGACACACACGCATATGTCCAGACCCAGACTCACTATTAACCCCAGAGAGGTGGAGAGGACAGTGAGAGACAGCAGATTGGTATGAAAGACAACAGCATGTCTTTTCAGTCTGTTCCCACTGGGTACAGATATCAGCTCCATGTCTAGTTTTGGTTTACATTTGGTTGAGTAGTCAACTAACGTGAATTCCATGTGAAATCAACATGTCACCATGTCATTGTATTTAGGTTGAAAGTTTTTTTTTTTTAAGTAAAAAAAATAGAAATGCCCATCTGTTAATGACTTTTTGCAAATCCAATCAGTTTTCCACGTTGATTCAATGTCATCACATGTATTTTTGGGGTTGAAATAACGTGGAAACAACTTTGGTTCAACCTGTTTTTTTCCTAGTGGGTTGTACTGATACGGGAGGAACAGAATGAATCCCTTTGGCCCAGCAAACAACAAGAAGAGTGATATACCCAGACACATGTCCCACTGGGCACAGACGTCAATTCAGCATCTATTCCACATTGGTTCCACGTAACTTAATTGAAATGACGYGGAAACACCGTTGATTCAACCAGTGTGTTATGCCTGATTCACATAAGTCCGACCCGAACTGTTCTGGCTGGGCTGGCTCTGATATTTTCTTTTCACATGGTCCTTTCCAGTAACTATGGTGGATGTGTAACCAGGCCAACACAGTACAGCTCGGCACAGTTCAGCTTGGGTTGGCTCAGTAGTGTTAAACAGTATTACTCTGTTATAGGAATACTAAATGGCTAATTTTAATGGAGCCTTCACAAAAGAATTGTGCCCATTTTTCAAGGTCTAATGCAAATGACTAATGTTTAGGTTTAGTGTTGGTACAGTATGTACTGTGTGTTCTCAGTGTGCTGGAAGAAGAAATTGTTCCTCCGAGCGTTTTTGTCAGAGCTTTTTGTCAAAGCTGTGTCTTAATGTCGGATTAGAAAAATATCGCCACTCAGGGCAGGTTCAGTGCCAAAATGTCTGATATCTCCCAAACGGGGTTTAGGCTTTCAATGAGGTGCAGAGGAGTATTGGCTTCAAGTGAAGAGAAAGAGAGTGGAACAGAAAAAATATCTAGAGAGAGAAAAAGAACAGAGAAAAGAGATTGAGTGCAGATTATATAAACTCCCCTTGGGACACTACTGCATAATGGGGACATTTAAACCCCTGTTTCATCTATATTTCACTGTTTCTATAATAATAATTATTATATACTGACTGTATATAGTCTAAAATCTACACACCGAGAGCAAGAAAGGAGACGGCTATTCATTTTTTYCCCCCATTTTTTTTCTCAATGACKATCTGGTTTTAAGCTGTCAATCAAAGTCACTACACTAAGAGGAAGAGGATGCCAAGGTACACATTCTTAACTTTCCTCTTCCATTCTTTTCTCTGTGTCTATCTGGGCCCGTATTCATAAACCGTCTCAGTGGGAGTGCTGACCTAGGATCAGTGCTTGCCTTTTAGATCATAATGAATAAGATTATATGGACAGGAGAGGACCTGATCCTAGATCGTTACTCTTCTGAGACGTTTTATGAATGCAGACCCTGTTTTTTAAATCAGTCAGTCACAGACACTATAAAAGGATTCCAAGCAACACAGTCTGAAAGCTAGGGAGACTGTCAGGAATGTTATTTTAGTGTTTTGTTTTGTCGTCCATGCTAGTTTCTCTTGACAGGGACATGGCCTTACGTCTACATTGTGTTCGAACCAACGTCAGTCAAAACCGGCCTAACTATCCCAATCCAATAAAACATTAGCCACTGGGCACACCACGTCATTTCAACGTGGATAATTGGGTAATATTTGGTTGCGACGTTGATCAATGAGATTACAACCTATATTCATCCACTCAAAAAGASAGCCAAAAGTTAGTTGAATTTCCATTGTGTTATCACCATGTTTTCAACCATCTAAAAGCACAACCAAATTCCAGTGGACTTTTTTYCCCTTGATTTCTGGTTTCGTTGTCACCCAAATGTCTGTCACTGCGCTTTCAACCATTTAAAAACACAGCAAAGTTCAAATGCGAATACAACGTCAGGTATTTTGCCTATTTATCCCGTTATCACTGCGATAGCAGAACAAAAATGACCTGGATTGTAGTTGAGATGACAGTTAAAGTACATGGCACATATTATTACAGCAACTGTGACGATCTCCACAGACCTGCAATGACCTACGCATGCTATCTTAAACATGCAGGCTTTACATGATTACATATAGGAAGAAATGTAT
Organism: Salvelinus sp. IW2-2015; assembly: GCF_002910315.2. NCBI lineage: Eukaryota > Metazoa > Chordata > Actinopteri > Salmoniformes > Salmonidae > Salvelinus > Salvelinus sp. IW2-2015. The sequence continues at coordinate 2,064,797 of NC_036873.1, forward strand.
AGGAACCTCCAGATGTTAAGGTTGGATGTTACATTTGTTTGTAAGATAGCATTAATTGTAGGTGATTTATTGTATTACAAAAGTAATATTAAATTGTGTTTGGTTGACAATGCAACCCAATATCAACATTTAAAGGAGATCTACTGCTTGGATAGTTCCATGAGCTGAGCCACAGGCTTATTCACATTCTTTAACTTTTTTATGTGTAGTTGAAGTGAATCAAACATATCATTTGTTAACTTGTCGACATGTTAATAGACTTTTTATCGTGTATAAACGCAACATGTTGGTCCCATGTTTCATGAGCTGAAATAAAACATCCCAGAAATGTTCCATACGCACAAAAAGCTTATTTCTCTCAAATTGTGTGCACAAATGTATTTACATCCCTGTTAGTGAGCATTTCTCTTTTGCCTAGATAATCCAGACACCTGACAGGTGTGGCATATCAAGAAGATGATTAAACAGCATGGTCATTACACAGATGCACCTTGTGCTGGGGGACAATAAAAGGCCACTCTAAAATGTGCAGTTTTGTCACACAACACAATGACACAGATGTCTTTTGAGGGAGCGTGCAATTGGCATGCTGACTGCAGGGATGTCCACCAGAACAGTTGCCAGATAATTGATTGTTAATTTCTCTACCATAAGCTACCTCCAACCATAAGCTACCTACATGTAACCACGCCAGCCCAGGACCTCCATATCAGGCTTCTTCACCTGTGGGATCATCTGGGACCAGCCACCCGGACAGCTGATAATTGATGTTGGATTCACGTCTCCATCTCAACCAAAAATCTAAGTTAAAGAATAGGAATAAATGAAATCAAACTTTAAACGCGCTTTAGATATAGTTTGATTTAATTATATTCATTAACTTAGATTTTTGGTTAAAATGGAGACGTGAATCCAACCTATCAATTATTAATTTGTAGACAAACTGGAATTAAAGCCAGACTAAATCAGTGGCACAGAAGGAACTATCCAAGCTGAACAATCATCTCCTTTAAATGTTGCTATTTGGTTGTGTAGACAACCAAACACAATTCAACATCACTAAATATCATTACATTTTAAATCCACCAGAGCTTGCAACCCTAGGCCTATTGTCTATTTTTAGCTGAATTCCTTGTTGAATTGAAACAATAGCAGTGGATGCTGTACTGAATAGGCCTAAATAGTATATTTGATGATATATAAGTGATAAATTATGGATACATTTCATTTGCTCTGTTTAACCTACCCTTTGGAATGACTTCGATAGCAACAGTGAATATATTTCATTTTTAAGTGGAGATCGCTCAACAATCATTCTGACGATAGCACATTGGTTATAGTCAGTGACAAATATCATATCTAAGCAGGGCTGGGATTGGTTAAAATCCTGGATGGGAGATCAAAGGGTAGCTGTACATAGATCAATTCTCCAGTTGGAGGTCTTGCAAAGCCTATAGTTTTGACGATCTGACGATGTTTTAAAGGTTTATCTCTATTGAAATTTGGTTGCCATGATCCTGTGGTTGAAATTTCACCCTAAATTTTTTTTATAATGTTGATGAATTCTTTCACAATCCAATGTATTTCCCACGTAGATTCCGCATCACAATACGTTGCGAAATGACGTTAAAACAACGTTGATTCAACCAGTGGATAGGGGCCAGTTTCCCRGACACAGATTTWGGCTAATCCTGGACTAAAAAGTATGCTCAATAGGAAATTTGAATTGAAATAGCTATTTAGTCGTACATTTAGGCTTATTCTGTGTCAAGGAAACTGTCACATACAGAACTACTTTGTTACCAGACCAATATACCTTGTGTTTTTCAGAGGTGTAGTAATGATAATGGTTTGGAGAGGTGTAGTAATGATAATGGTTTGGAGAGGTGTAGTAATGATAATGGTTTGGAGAGGTGTAGTAATGATAATGGTTTGGAGAGGTGTAGTAATGATAATGGTTTGGAGAGGTGTACTAGCCTAATGATGATAATAATATGGTCATCAAGAAGCACTTTATCCAAAAGCGATTTTAAAGTTTATAAATTCAAGCAATTTCACCATCTGGACCTGACAGTAGGGATTAAGACTTTATTTTCATTTTAGTTTCTTAATTCACACTAATGAGAGAAGCAGCTGAAAAAATAAAAAAAATTCCCCCCTTCTATTAGCCTAAACGTACGTGAACTGTCTCCAAATTACCCCTCCCAAAAGTTGATGACATCTTCAAAAGACACTACATAAAATGAAATATATCAAGGAGTTGTCTATAAAAATGATCAACTATTAAGTGCGGTACTATTGACTTAAATTCATCTCTGAGAAGGTCAAGCGCTGCTTGGTTCTTTAATCCAAATGTCACAGCAGAAAGATAAGCAGAGTCCCAATGAGCCAGGGTACGCACATTAGCAGGATAGCATCCTGAGTGTTCCGAGCGACACACACACACACACACACACGAACAGATGGACACACACACCGCACATTAGCAGGATAGCATCCTGAGTCTGCCAAAAGATTACCAGCAGTCCTCCTGGGCCAAGCTTTTAAACCCTCTCATTTCCTGGTGTCGGCTTAGAGGGAGCACGTGTGTTTTCCATCTTACTTAGAACCTAATTTACCAGCTTCCTTCTTGTGTGTCTCCAATCTTCAAGTAGTAAAGCAACTCATGTACTTGCTTTTAAGCCCATGGCAATATTCAATCTGCATGAAGTTTTCTGGCTGGTCAGTTGTCAAGCTATCCTGAGGGACGATCTCTTTAAGGACATTTCAAGGTGACCCTTAACTGTAACCCTCTAAAGGTCACTCCGGGGTTAGGACGTGGTGACACTAAGACGTCTTATACACTGTGGACTCTGTGGACTGACTGACAGAAAAGGCAGTGAGACTGACAGGTTTTTAAAAGTCTTATACAGTAGGCCTTCAGTCAGGCAGATGTCAGGATTCTACATGGGGGAACATTTTGAATTGAACAGGATTTCACCCAACACCTCCAGACTGACGGTGTGGTGTACTACAGTTTTGCCACAGTGGGAATGTGTGTGGCATCCCCAGGTCTCCTCTCCTGAGGCGTGTTTTTGAGAAAGCCCGATAAAATGCAGCTGACTCTTTTCATCTTCTAAATGAAAGCAGAAATGAGTGAAATAACAAAGGCTTGGAAACAAGCCATTCTAATTCAGAGCTCCAAAACCCAAAGACTAGCGCTCTCTTCCTCTTTTAACAGCTCCTCTGTAGGAATTGACCAGGAAGGAACAAATAGAACAACAAACGCCCACCCTGCCTAACAACAAGACGACAGCCAGGCGGGCGAGGAGGAAGTTAACGAAAGGCGGCTCGGCCAATAATTGGCGACTGTCACGATGCAATAAGTGGGAGATTGTGGCGCACGTGTGTTCATTCTCGCTGTAAACGGCATTGTGAAAAGCTTCTCTCATCGCAATGAACTTCGCTGTGCATAAACTGTATCACGAGAACCCTCAAGATTCCATCCCCATTGAATAACATTGGAAAAGAAGTCAGCGAGCATTGCTCCCTCCCAAAGAAAATAGAAACGCTATTTAGCTTGACGTTGTACTGGAACCCACTGTGTATGCATAGACCATTACTCATTTGGGAGATGGACCAAACATAATGTGAAGAATTGGGCTTTATTTCCCCCTTTACTGTTGCATGGTGTAACTATTAACCGTACTCTGGCTGCGTCCAAAATGGCACCCTATTCCCTATATAGTGCACTACTTTTGACCAGAGCCTTATGGACCCTGGTCAAAAGTAGTGCACTATAAAGTGATTGAGGTGGTATTTGGGACATAGCGTCTGTCTGTAAATCTATGCTTGATTCCTTGGTGTCTGGTGTCATCACCCCTCTCTGTCTTATACACTGTGGACAGACTGACAGACAAGATGCGTGAGACTGACAGGTTTTTATAAGTATTATACAGTAGGCTCCAGTGGAGGCTGCTGAGGGGAGGACGGCTCATAATAATGGCTGGAATGGCGTGTAATGGAATGGTATCAAACAAATGAAAACCACGTGTTTGATACCATTCCATTCAGGGCATTATTATGAGCCGCCCTCCCCTCAGCAGCCTCCACTGGTAGGCCTTTAGTCAGCCACATGTCAGGATTCTACATAGGGGAACAAAATGTATTTTAACAGGACTTCACCCAACACCTCCAGACTGTATAGCCACAGTGGGAATGTATGTGCTGCTTCCCCCTGAGGGGTGTTTAGAAAAAGCCAGATAAAATGCAGTTGACTCTCTTTTCATCTTCTAAATGAAAACAGAAATTTGTGAGATAACAAAGACTTGGACACAAGCCATTCCACTTCAGAGCTATAGCTTTCCCCTTGTCGGAACAGATCCTCCATATGAATTGAAGGAACAAATAAAACAAAACGCACACCCTGCCTAACAGCAAGACGACAGCCAGGCGGGCGAGGAGGAAGTTAACGAAGTGCCGCTCGGCGGCGAGCCCAATAATTGGCGACGAGCGCGATGCAATAAGTGGGAGATTCTGCCGCTGTAAATTACCTGCATGCGTGCGTAGATGCGCGCGGCGTGCGTGGGTGCGCGTGCATTCTCGGTGTGAATGGCACCGGGGGGAAACTTATTTCACCACTATGAACTACGCTGTGCATAAACTGTATCACGAGAACCCTCAAGATTCCATCCCCATTGAATAACATTGGAAAAGAAGTCAGCGAGCATTGCTCCCTCCCAAAGAAAATAGAAACGCTATTTAGCTTGACGTTGTACTGGAACCCACTGTGTATGCATAGRCCATTACTCATTTGGGAGATGGACCAAACATAATGTGAAGAATTGGGCTTTATTTCCCCCTTTACTGTTGCATGGTGTAACTATTAACTGTGCGCTGGATTGCGTCCCAAATGGTACCCTATTCCCTATATAGTGCACTACTTTTGACCTTTTGAAGGAGTTTGAGCTTCTGTAGTGCAGGGGAGGTTAAAGGAGGACATAATAAATCTGTGTACACACACACACACACACACACACACACACACACACACACACACACACACACAGAGAGCCGTCAGAAAGAGTCAGGAGTGTGTGAGTGTTTGTGTGCACTCTTTAGCAGATGTGTGTTTGTATATGAGAGAGTATTTAGGAGTTACTCATTTAGCCCATGGCCAGCTCAGTCTTTCATTAGCGAAACGACACACACACACACACACATCACTGTTTCTGACCAGCTCCCACAGCAATTAGAGAAGCTCCCAGGACAACCCAGAGCGGTGTGTGTGCGTGTGCATGCGTTTAGCAGAGCAGGAAATCCAAAAGCCCAGACCTGGGGGCTCTGCTGGCCCACTGTGACACATCCTGATTCCTACAACCTGTTAATACAGAAGGGATACATAGATAGCCCTTCTCTCTTTCTCTCTCTCTCCGTCTGTTTCTTTTTACTTATTTTCCTTCCTCTCGCTTTCTTTCGCTCTCTTTTTCTGTAACTCTATCAAATTGTCTTTCCTATTAGCTGAAACAACACTCTCTTCCCATCCACTAGATTTCCAATAATTAATGACATGTTGATGCAGCGAGAAGGAAATTAACATTTGTTAAATTGAACACTGACTTTTAAAGGAAGGCAACTCTTCCTGTGTGTGTGTGTGTGTGGTTGTGTGTGTGTGTGTGTGGTGTGTGTGTGTGTGTGTGTGCTGTGTGTGTGTGTGTGTGTGTGTGTGTGTGTGTGTGTGTGTGTGTGTGTGTGTGTGTGTGGTGTGTGTGGTGTGGTGTGTGTGGTGTGTGTGTGTGGCGTGGTTGTGCACGTGCGTTGTGCGTGCAAGAGAGTCATTGAACCTCCCCATAACATTGTTTCTTGAGATAAGATGTTATCCCGGGAATCTTGACGGGGAAACAATATTATTCCCATTTGGGAGCGTTGAGACCCAATTTTTACACAGGCACCGTGACAGGACCGCTCTGTGAATAGTCAATTACACATCTGCTCAGGTAGAGAGAGCAAAGTGTTACTTTGATAGATTTAGCCTTGAGATATCATTAGGACCCCACAGAAGACGGATCTCATGTCTCTCATTCATCTCTATTCATTTCCTGAGTATTAGATGGAGTCGGCTGTCTACTACCGGTGGGAATAGGTTTGTAACGCAGGAAGGGGGATATTCTCTACAACAGCGACTGTGATGTCCCACCGACACCAACCATGCATACMTCTGTTCTCTGACCATGAACACAAACTAAGATGTCTTCCAGCGTGCTTCAGCACTCTGTGTTGCTCCCCAAGATGCCTGATTGACATCTACAGAACCGTGAAGGACCTTCATGTCCCTCTGTCTGATTGGCGTGCATTCACATACCACTTCCACAACCACCCAGGATTTGTCAGCTAGCTAAGCGACCGGCGTGACCCTCCCTGTCAGAGAGAAGCAGTAGCAGGTTGACTTTAACCAATCACATGCGTTTTCCTTCAAGGCAGAGCTGCTTCCAGAACACGATTCATCCCAAAAAATGTCAACCTACGAAGCAGTAGAGTTACTTCCGCAGCGGTTATTAGTCTAACACACYGACTTAATGGGAAGAGACAAGTGTGTAATGATTATTATTTGGCCACACTCTCCTGTCCTGTCTTTCAGCAGAGGAGAAATCTATGGAAGGTGTCACAAATTGCCCATCCGTCCTAGTCGGAATGTAGAGGGGCGCTGCTGGAGCGTGTTGTCGTTTTGGAGGGCGGTGGATGGGTCCTTGCGTTTGTACGTGTGTGTCTGCTACAGATTCCCTGGATCATCTTTTCCTCCCCTTTCCCTACACTCTTTGGAGAAAAAAAAGTGCTGTCTAGAACCTAAGGGTTCTTCGGCTGTCCCCGTATGATAACCCTTTTTGGTTCCAGGTAGGACCCTATTGGGTTCCATGTAGAACCCTTTCCCCAGAGGGTTCTACATGGAACACAATAGTTCTACCTGGAACCAAAAAGGGTTCTCCTATAGGGACAGCCAACGAACCCTTTTGGAACCCTTTTTTAGGGTTAGACCTTTTGAGCACCATCCAGAGCAATTGTACTGCATCTGCATTCTTGCAGTTTACTAGTATTACTAGACATGCGGTAAAATAGGCTATGACCCATGGAGTCAAATAGTATATAAGAGCATGGTAAAAGTTATGATAGATGCCCCAAGTAAAATAGACCCAGCAATTACAAGTCGAGCCGATAAAAAGAAACTCCACTAGAATGTCGTTAAATAGTATAAATAGATGAGCAAATAGATATGAAACCCCAATGGAATGGTTAAATAGATGATTAGCCCAGAGGCATGAAAAAAGATGATAGCCATAATGGGGTAAAAGTATGAAATAATAAAACATGCGAGAATTAAATAGGATGATAGTAGTTATAACAGTGAATAGATAAATCAGATATGATCAAATCACAGCATAATAGCATCAATATCGATGGTTTAAATATGCCAAACCTGAATAGATCGAGGGCTAAATAGATAATAGATGGTATGCAGAATTAGTAAATATCGCAATGGTATAAGTATGAAGCTATATTTATACCCGCGATAAATAGATAATTATTCGATCTATATGTACCCAGGTACTATGTAATCTTAAATTTTGACACTAGATAAGGGTAAATAAAGATAATAGACTGTAGGTATAATGAGCATGAAGTAGATGAACGTTAAATTAGATAATAAACCCTCAGCGGTAAATAGTATAAAAAATGCCAAGCGGTATGAAATTAGATGATAGCATAGGGCAAAATTCTAGTAAATGTGATGAGAGTGGTAAATCAGAGGGGGTTCAATAATTATGGGTACCTAAATAATAATAGATGAGTGCAATAAGTATGAATCAGATAATAGAGCTGGAAGTAAATAGATTATAGATCATAAATAGATGGGTAAATAGATAACAGATGGTAAATAGATGATAGATGGGTAAATAGATAAAAATGGGTAATAGATAATAGATGTGAATAGATGAATAGATAATAGCTGGAATAGTTTAGACGATAAGATTAAGATGGGTAAATAGATAATAGATGGGTAAATAGATAATAGATGGGTAAATATATGGGTTAATAGATAATAGATGGGTAAATGGGTGAATAGATGAAATGGGTGAATAGAATGGGTAAATAGATAATAGATGGGTAAATAGAGTGGATGAATAGATAATAAATAGAAATAGCTGGGTAAATAGATAATAGATCGAAAATAGATGGGTAAATAGATAATAGCTGGGTAAATATATAATAATGGTGAATAGATGGGTAAATAGATAATAGATGGGTAAATAGATTAATAAATTAGAAAATACTGGTAAATAATAATAGATGGGTAAATAGATAATAGATGGGTAATAGAGATAAATAGAAAAATGGGGTAAATAGATAATAGATGGTAATAGAAAAAATGGTAAATAGATAATAATAGCTTGGTAAATAGATAATAGATGGTAAATAGATAATAGCGGGTAAATAGAAATAGATGGGTAAATAGATAATAGATGGGTAAATAGTAATAATAGCTTGGTAAATAGATAACAGCTGGTAAATAGATAATAGATGGGTAAAGAATAATAGCTGGGTAAATAATTAAATGGTGAATAGATTAGTAAAATATATAATAGATGGGTAAATAGATAATAGATGGGTAAATAGATGAGTAAAATATATAATAGATGGGTAATATATAAATAGATGGGTAAATAGATAATAGATGGGTAAATAGATAATAGAATGGGTTAAATAGATAATAATAGATGGGTAAATAGATAATAATAGCTGGAAATAGATAATAATAGCTTGGTAAATAGATAATAGATGGGAAATAATAATAGCTGGGTAAATAGATAATAGGGTGAATAGATGAGTAAATATATTAATAGATGGTAAATAGTAATAGATGGTGAAAGATGGGTAAATAGATAATAGCGGTAATAGATGGGTGAATAGATAATAGCTGGGTAAATAGATGGGTAAATATATAATAGATGGTGGTGTGAATAGATGGTAATTGGTAGTAACATAGTGGAAATATAGTTGGTGAAATGAGGTGATGAATATTGAAATAGAGATATGGGTAAATAGATATGAGAGGTAATATAATAGATAGATTAATATATGGAAGTGGACGGTGATAATAGAAATAATTATGAGCTTAAGTAAATAGATTAAGATTGGTAAATAGAGATTAATAGATGGGTGTAGAAGGTATAGATAATAGATGGAGTGAATAAGATAGATGGGTAAATTAGATGAATGATGGGGAATAGATGATAGATGGGTAAATAGATAATAGATGGGTAAATAGATAATAGATGGGTAAATAGATAATAGATGGGTGAATAGATGATAGATGGGTAAATAGATGATAGATGGGTGAATAGATGGGTAAATAGATGGGTGAATAGATGATAGATGGGTGAATAGATGGGTAAATAGATAATAGCTGGGTAAATAGATAATAGCTGGGTAAATAGATGGGTAAATAGATAATAGATGGGTAAATAGATTAATAGATGGGTAAATAGATAATAGATGCATAAATAGATAAGGCGAGTGTGAATGTTTGACAGATGAAAAAGGTTTACATTGCAGTTTGAGATTAGATGAGGTTTTACCTGTTTGAAATGGAATAAAGATAAGACCATGGGAAAAGATCAATGACTAAACATAAGTTGAAACTCATCTCTTTGTTCTATATTCAAATCGGCTAAACAGAATACATGTGATATTTAAATATAGTCCGTTTTCATTAAGCTGTCATAAAACTATCTTTGAAATGAAACGTAAAACTACTAAAACATATTTGACACATTCAGCTGAAGATGTATTTTGTTTCTAGCCATGTTCAGTACACTCCATCTGCTGTAGTGTACACTGTAAATCAATTTCAAGGTGCGCAAATCGTCTCGCAAACTATCAGCCTTTGCGCTTTTGTGTGTTGACATACAGTGGAGTGAATATTAAAAAAGACGCCTCGGGTAAAAAAAGAATAATAATCTTTGTCTATCTCCACCCGATCCATTATTTCCGTTGTTCGTAATCAAAGATAGCATTTCCAGATGTGAACTATTTTGCTTGTTTCCCACGAGGGAAAAGCAGATGGTGTATGGTGCATCGGGATCAGTAATATGCTATTTCCCAGAAATCCACTTCACATCCCCTAACGGGCCCAGCTGTGATTTGTCGTGATGTATCACGTCTTGTAGTCATTTGTGGATGATCTGTTCTTTCCAATCAGAGGCTTCGGTGGTGATCTGTAGTCAGCGAATGCAATCAAAGGCCTGTTGAGGTAGCTTTTGTTGATTGTGTGTGCGTGCTTGCTTGCATGTTTTTCCATCAACGGCTTCTGTTACATATCTACCAGTCTCTTAGAATGTGTGTGTATAGCTCATTTATACCAGAGCATCTATGACAAGCAGGAAGCTCATTCTACACTGCATTTCCTGTTTCTGTCCCTATCGCCACGGTGACAACTTCACACATTGTTGACAAGCCCCTGCATGATGTCATATCTTTCCTTTTGACATCGGATTCCATCGTGCCAGACTGGCATGCACACAGATTGGAAAATAATGGCTCTGTAATGCCTTTCTGTTATAGGCTTTTACATTAACAACAAACCGTTGTGACAACAACAATATTGTTGTCAGTGAACCATCAATGGCCATGTTATAGTAGTTTTAAAATAATTAAAACCTTTATTAATAATAATGAAAAGTACTTTTTGGGGGGGGGGTCACTATTCTTTACTACAACTCAATATATGACCTTTGACCAGTCATAGCTCTCATCGTATCGGATCATACGATATATCAGGAATGTCTCAAGGGGCATAATCCAGTCATTTTACCTACACTACTTCCCTGTGGACCTCAGTGACACTCTGGGCAACCAAGCTAAATTGGTCTTGTGAAGGGACAATACTGTAGTTGAATGGAGGTGGCATCATGGGTGTAGTGAGTGATGTGAAACGTTCTTAACGTGGCAGATAGAAATAGACTGAATAGAGCTGACAGGACTGACAGACAATCGCATCTGTATCTGAACGTTCTGTAACCTTAAAATCCTCCACGTCACGCCTGGTAGAATGGACAAAGCCAGGACTGTGCACACTGGGCTCCACTGAAGCCCAGCTAGATAAACACCATTTAGATCGGTGGTTGCCAACCTTTTCAAGCCTAAGATCACATCCCAAGTCCAAATGTAAACCAAGATCTACCACGTGCAAAAAATGACGAAAGAAACAAGGCCACTATGTAGTTCCACTTTGACATTCTTTATTTTTGTTACCTGTCAGTCACAAGCAAAGTATTSATTTAATTATACAAATAGTATAATCAGAAGTAAGTGCAACTATCATTCAACATTTTATGACAGTCATATTACATTTTTCAATATTTCCACAGGCCTATTACTCATTAATCATTCATATATAACCTCAATAATCAGTCAATTACAGGCCGAAGCCAATCATGTACAGTTTCACTTTCCCTTTTTAAACATCATATTTCAAGACACTTCAAAATGACAAAACTCAAGTAAGTGCAACTAGCATTCAAAATGTTATGACAACAGTCACGTCATTCAATTGTTCCAAAATATTTTCACACAAATCACAGCCCTACTACCATTCATTCCCTCAACAAATCAGTCAATTACAGGCCTAAGCCAATCGTGTACAGTACTGTTTCACTTTCCCTTCTTGAACAACATACAACACAGATCATATCCTGTTGTAAACAATTTAGCCTACAACACATTTCAAACTAGCAAATACTCACTCACTCTGATGGCCGTGGATGAGATCCCCTCCCACACGCAATGTGATGGCTGTGATTTCACACTATCAGCAAGTGCTCTGTAGTCTGGCTCACAGTATCAGCCTTTCTGCGTCAAACTGTCTGTGAGATGTCTATTAGTTGGACAAGACCTGTTCTTTGACTTGATTATTTTCATCTGTGAAAGGGCCATCTCACAGAGATATGCTGATACAAAGTAGGCCTTCGCCCTCAGTGCGCAGGATGAAAGGAGGGGAAACTTTTCAGTGTTTACAGGACCCCAAAAGTCGCTGTCTCTTGATCTTGCTTTCAACTCGATGTCATTTTGCAATTCAATTATCTCCATGTCAACTCCGATTGGTGAAGCAAATACTTGCTGGAATTTGGCAGCCACCTCCTGAATCCCAATGGGGATGAAAGGGTTTGAGATAAATGCAACAACCTCCCCTATGTCATTTAACTCCTGAAAACGCCTGTTGAATTCAGATGCCAGTTTCTCCAGGTGGGCACAGAATTCTTGCGGGAGAAAAACACCCTTTGTTTCCGATGTCTCGATGTTTCGAGACTCCCGAAATGATTTGATCGSGGGCAACAAGTCAACAAATCGCTGCAGTACTTTCCCGCGACTCAACCACCTTACACAAGCGTGGAGAATCAAGTCCCCGTATGCGGAATCAAGCTCATCTAATAAAGATTTAAACAAGCGGTGCTGAAGTCCTTTTGCGCGAATCGAATTAACAATCATAATGACAAGTGTCATGACATGAGACAAGTCCACTATTTTACTAGCTAGTGCTTGCTGATGGATCACACAGCGATAGTTAAAAAACTCGGTAATCGGGATCACGACTGCCCGAATGCACCCCACGCATTGCCGGTGTCCGTCTGTAGTGATCGCTACCAGCTTATGAATGGGAACGCTGTTATCATGCACGTAACGTTTTAAACTCGTTGCAAATGTCCTCACCTCTCGTCCTCCCTTTTAATGGTAAGACTCCTTAGTAGTTGAAACCTTAAAAGCCATGCGAACAAACACCATCAGCTGTGCAGTGTCTGTCATATCCTGGGATTCGTCAAATTGCAGCGAAAAGCACTCATAAAGTGATATCCTTGAGCACTTGTTGATTCACGTCCTCCTATAACAACTCTACCCTTCTTGTCACAGTGGCTGGTCCAAGTAGAACACTTCCGATAGCATTTTTAATGTCCTCTTTGTTTTTGAATTCTTTGAATAATGTCTCGGGGGCAGCGGCCATTGCCTCCAGGTATAGCTCTCCGTCAGTGAACGGGTTCTTATGTTTAGCCAAGAGATGGCTGACACGGAAGGATGCCTCTGTTGCAGCCTTACTGTTAGCTGTCGGTTTGGTAAAAAGCGACTGCTGTGCTTTCAATATAGACTTGAGCTCGTCGACTTTCTTTGAACGAAGGGTGCTCTTTAGCGGGTAGGTTTCTTTGAACTTGGGATGGATGGTGTTGTGGTGCCCTCCACGTTACCCCTTTTAGCGAGCACTACAGCCTGGTGGAAAAACCTTTTGTCATTAACTACCGTGAACAGAAAATCGTGTTTCCATTCTACATGAAAATTATAAGTTATTTGGCTTTTTCCGTTGTGCTTCCATCGTTTCGTTAGTTTGATGCTTCCAAGATCGACTTGTCGACCGCGATCGACGGGTTGGTTACTCCTGATTTTAAATGGAGATGGGGTTGTGGATCCAGAGTTACATGGAGCACTAGATGAATGGTATTACATTGTATGTCTATAGACTGGCCACCCTATATGCCCCTGTAAATCCTCTACATCAGTCGCCATCTAGGCCCAATCTGACCCAATCACCGGAGTGAACCCCACAATGGCTGCCATGTAAAGACACATTGTTCCCTTCTACTGGCTCATGGGTGACAGCTTCATCTGATTTAGCCATTATATTGATTGATCATTACAAGTCTATGGATTCAACAGGAGAATATGACAGTACTGTGATATTGTTTGGTCTGATTAACAGAAATGTTACTCTCCAGATATAATTCAAATTGAACCTAACCTCAGATTATGTACCCATCTGTTTATGTGAAGGGAAAACAGACAGTGGTACAACCATATTAAAATGAGTTGACATGTAGGCCTTTATTCATCTTGAGTTATTTTATTTCCACTCAGCTTCTCCTCTCCTGTATAAGGGACTTCATAGATGATGAACTTCTGCAAAGTGAGAAAAAGCTTCAGGTGCATATAGGTAGAGAAGAGCAACTTTGCAGTGGCTAGCTACACACACACACACACACCACTTTGTCTCACGCGTCATTTCACCTACATAAACAKCAGGTCTGTCGTCTAAGACCTTGGTCACAGCGCTACAAAGATGTTAATGAGACGTCGTCACTTGGACACTAAAGACAGGGAAAGAGACATGATCATTATTCAACACAGKTGCAGCTGTTGTGTTCGCTACTTAAGAGGAGAAAGAAAGGAAAAAGAGGGGGTGGATAGAGACAAAGACAGAAAGGAAGAGATGCTGACAGGTGAGGCAAAGCGACAGACAGACAGACGGACCCATAAGAAAAAAACCTACGCAAAAAATGTTTAACAAATATAACGTGAAAAAAGAGTGTACAAAACATTAGGAACACCTTCCTAATATTCAGTTGCACCCCCTTATGCCCTCAGAACAGCCTCAATTCGTTGGGGCGTGGACTCTACAAGGTGTCGAAAGCGTTCCAMAGGGATGCTGGCMCATGTTGACTCCAATGCTTCCCACAGTTGTGTCAAGTTGGCTGGATATCCTTTGGCTGGTGGACCRTTCTTGATACACACGGGAAACTGTTGAGCGTGGAAAACCCAGCAGCGTTGCAGTTCTTGACACACTCAAACCAGTGCGCCTGGTACCTACTTCCATACCCCGTTCAAAGGCACATAAATCTTTTGTCTTGCCCATTCACCCTCTGAATGACACACATACACAATCCATGTCTCAATTGTCTCAAGGTTTAAAAATCCTCCTTTAACATGTCTCCTCTCCTTCATCTACACTGATTTTGAAGTGGGGTTAACAGGTGACGTCAATAACGCATCATAGCTTTCACCTGGATTCAACTGGTCAGTCTTTGTCATGGAAAGAGCAAATGTACCTAATATTTTGTACACTCAGTGTACAAACAATAGTACTGTAACGACCCTGGGTTTATACGCACGGATATCGACTCTGCCGCTTGAGCATGCTTTTGCGGCACAGGCGATAGCGCGCTGGACTTCGGGCTAGAAGGTCGAGGGTTCAAGACCTGCTCCCTGCTGTTTCATTACAGTACGCAAGAATAAACACTATGGGACCACGCAGCCGTCATACCGCTCAGGAAGGAGAAGCGTTCTGTCTCCTAGAGATGAACGTACTTTGGTGCGAAAAGTGCAAATCAATCCCAGAACAACAGCAAAGGACCTTGTGAAGATGCTGAAGGAAACGGGTACAAAAGTATCTATATCCACAGTAAAACGAGTCCTATATCGACATAACCTGAAAGGCCACTCAGCAAGGAAGAAGCCACTGCTCCAAAGCCGTGGGGAGAAAGAACGTACTTTTTGGTGAAATGTCCTCTGGTCTGGTGAAACAAAAATAGAACTGTTTAGCCATAATGACCATCGTTATGTTTGGAGGAAAAAGGGGAAGGCTTGCAAGCAGAAGAACACCATCCCAACCGTAAAACACGGGGGTGGCAGCATCATGTTGTGGGGGTGCATCATGTTGTGGGGGTGCTTTGCTGCAGAAGGGGCTGGTGCACTTCACAAAATAGATGGCATCATGAGGCAGGAAAATTATGTGGATATATTGAAGCAAAATCTCAAGACATCAGTCAGGAAGTTAAATCTTGGTCGCAAATGGGTCTTCCAAATGGACAATAACCCCAAGCATACTTCCAAAGTTGTGGCATAATGGCTTAAGGACAACAAAGTCAAGGTATTGGAGTGGCCATCACAAAGCCCTGACCTCAATCCTGTAGAAAAGTTATGGGCAGAACAGAAAAAGCATGTGTGACACCAGCTCTGTCAGGAGGAATGGGCCAAAATTCGCCCAACTTATTGTGGGAAGCTTGTGAAAGGCTACCCTTAACGTTTGACCCAAGTTAAACAATTTAAAGGCAATGCTACCAAATACTAATTGAGTGTATGTAAACTTCTTACCCACTGGGAATGTGATGAGAGAATTAAAATCTTAAATCATTCTTTCTACTATTATTCTGACATTTCACATTCTTAAAATAAAGTGGTGATCCTAACTGMCCTAAGACAGGGAATCTTTACTAKGATTAAATGTCAGGAATTGTGAAAAACTGAGTTTAAATGTATTTGGTATTTCCATACAAATGTATTACAAATAGATTTTAAATGTATGTCACACATTAAAATGCATATTTTTGTATCCTAAAATGCATTCCCCAAAATATATATATAAAAATCTGTATGAGACGAAAATAGAACCAGACAGTGATCGCTCGTTGGCATGTCCACCTGTACCTCCACATGGACCTAGCTACATGGACCTAGCCACATGGACCTAGCTAAATGTGAGTCCACTACTGCTCCTTAGCGCTCTTTCTCTCTTCCCTCCTCTCTCTCTCTCCCAGCCCTGGCTGGCCGGCGTGTCATTTTTATACGATACCCGCAGCAATCACTCTGGTTGGCAAACCTGAGATGCTCATGCCAACATCAGATGTGAGCATGCAGGACAAAAGCATTTCAGGTAATACTAGCAAGGCCATTCAGGTGAAGCTGAGGTGTAGACTTGAGACAGAGGATTCAGGGAAGCTGAGGTGTAGACTTGAGACAGGCGATTGTAAGTGGAGGCATCCAGCAAAACATGTTGTGGCTGCGTTCAGGGTTTATTGGCCAACAGAGGCCCTGGCACGCTGGAGGTAGAGATGCAGAGGGAACCAGGGTAAGATGTGCATGCACTGCCTTGCTCCTTCCAAAGCTCTTGAACTCACAGCAGTCTCTCTCGGTGTACTTTCGTCAGAGGCACCTATTAAAGACCATGAAGGGGGTCGCCTGAAAGGGTGGAGAGGAAAAGAGGTCGGGGGAGAAGAGAACGAAAAGAAGAAAAAAAAATGTTTGAGTGTGGTGTCCCAGAGGCCTCTCCGAACCCTCTCCTGAGACTCACCATATCAACACCCTCTAGATCAGACACAGGCTAATCAATTACCTTTTCATTCTACCTTCCTCTCCATCACAGACACTCGTTTCAAGGCCGGGGAAAGATGGAAATGTCAGGTTCTTTTATTACCACTTCACACGCTCTCGGACTGCCTTTTTGTCAGGAGTGAGTGGGGATGATTTCCTATTCTGTATACGTGTCTACATGGAGGTTGTTTGAGTAGCACACCTAAAAGGCATCTGTTATGGAGTTATCCTTCTCCAAATATCTATTCCATTTCTCTCCCTTTTTTCTGTCCGGGTCCAACCACCAGCTCGATTTGCAAACCTGTTTCTTGGCAACGCAAGCAGAACACGGGGTCCAGGGAAATTGAACAGCATAGTTTAGTGTGGGGTATAGAATTGACCTGCATATTCACAGTATTACACACGCACGCACCACTTCATGTCCAGCAGATCTATGCTTGGATATTACCCAAAATACTGTGTGTCTTTTGAGGAATTGGAGCTTTTGTCAATGTACAGTACTTCTACCACCTGATCACACCTCTATTCAAAGTAATAACCAGAAAGAATGAGAGACAACGCTATAGCAGTTTCTATATTTTTGCATAAACACCGTACACTTGCATGATTTTAAAACATTGCTCATAGTTTATTTGGTTGACATTGCATGTGCAGCACACAATGTGTTTAGTGTTTCAGTACTCCCACCATTTGTGACATAGTCATTCTAAAGGTTAGACAAAAACAGTAACGATTGGAAAGAGTATCCTGACTGTGAAAAAAAGAATCGAAAGAGACCACAGTAAAAGTAACCCCATGTAAAGTCAATAAAAAAACAAACATTTCGCACTGTGAAAGACAAACAAAATATTTACAATGACATTTTTCTATAAGATTTAACTTTTACAGTAGATATCCTACTAGTTCCTCTAGTCGTGGTAGGTTGTTAGGAGAGGAGTAGACATCAAAGCACCCACTCTTTCTTTCCCTCTTCTTTCTTTCTCAAGGTGAGTGTATTCAGCCTGTTCCGTTGAACATCCCAGAGTGGTTAATAGAATTAAAATCGATGACAATCTTGTCTCGCTTGGGCTTGAACTGCCTGTGAACAAACAGAGACACACAGAGGGAGAGAGCGATGAAAAAAAGGAGAAAARGCAAGTCACTCTTTGTGAAGCTATGAACTTTTCCGGAACTTTTTCAGCACAGGGACTGTTTTGAGTCAGAGACAGGAGAGGGGGAGAGGCAGCAGAGACAAAGATGAAGGGATGGGAGAAGAAACTCAGCTTCCAGATTTTATTTTTCTCCTGCGCCCAGGAAGGAGCTCTGGGGTATCCAATTACCCACAAGCCACCTGGGGAGAGGGGGTGTAGGGTGGAGCGGCCGCCCCCTTGAGGAGGTAATGACAGGGACCAGGGACGCATTCTGCCCCCTTATCGCCGCAACCCCCTGCCGAGGTCCCCAATACCAGCAGAGAGTAGACTCCTCCTGTCCTCATCACTCTCTTATGTCTCTTTACCTATCTCTCGCTGTCCCGCTTTCTCAGTCCCCATGCCTGGACTCCCCGTACAGACCTGAAGCTGTATAGTTAGATCAGGTCTATTAGCAGGACCCCTGGATCTGTCCCGGGGCCCTGGAAAGAGAGGCCTGTAGCACTCCACCCTGTGTGGCTCAAGCGCATCACAGGCTACATCTCAAATGGCACCCTATATAGTGCATTACTTTTGACCAGTGCCTAGGGTACCACTTGGGACGTAAAAAGTTTTGTAGCACAACAGCTACCATTACCGCAGTGAAATGGCAGGCCACTAGCCTTTCTGGAGGCTTTTTATAAAGTCGTTTCTTAACACCTTGTCGTGGCGTACGTGCCCAAGCAGAAGAGGAGAGGCACTGTAGCGTGTCACAGTTCACCACTGCACAACACACTAAAAGCCTTGCTGCCTTGTAAAACGCCACCACTAATAGCGTTCCAGGACACCTTTCTTTCTGAAGACAGACCCACCGTCCTGCACATACACGCCCTTAGCCTGTTCACGGGCGCGCACACACACTGAATGAATGCTGCTTGCCACCTGCTTTTAAATCCCAAGGCCAAAGATGTTCTCACTCAATCAAATCAAAATGTTATTTGTCACGTGCCAAATACAACAGGTGTAGACGTGAAATGCATACTTACAAGCCCTTAACTTCTTATGGCTGGGGGCAGTATTGAGTAGCTTGGATGAATAAGGTTCCCAGAGTAAACTGCCTGCTACTCAGGCCCAGAAGCTAAGATATGCATATTATTAGTAGATTTGGATAGAAAACACTCTGAATGATGTCTGAGTATAACAGAACTCATATGGCAGGCAAAAACCTGAGAAAAAATCCAACCAGGAAGTGGGAAATCTGAGGTTTGTAAGTTTGCCTATCCAATATACAGTGTCTATGGGGTCATATACACTTCCTAAGGCTTCCACTAGATGTCAACAGTCTTTAGAACCCTGTTTGATGCTTCTACTGTGAAGGATGAGGGAATGAGAGCTGATTGAGTCAGGGGTCTGGCAGAGTGCCACAAGCTCACTCAGGCGTGCCCCTGTGAGTTAGAAAAGAAAAGGAACGCAGCTAAAGACAAAAAAATTCTCCGGTTAAAACATTATTGAAGATTTATGTTAATCTTACATGTTTCTACAAACTGTAATGGAATTTTTCGACTTTTCGTCTGGCCTGCGCGTCATGATATTGGATTTTTAAACTAAATGCGAACAAAAAGGAGGTATTTGGATATACATTATGGACTTTATCGAACAAAACAAACATTTATTGTGGAACTGGGATTCCTGGGAGTGCATTCTGATGAAGATCATCAAAGGTAAGTGAATATTTATAATGCTATTTCTGACTTCTGTTGACTCCACAACATGGCGGGGACCTGTATGGCTTGTTTTTGTGTCTGAGCGCCGTACTCAGATTAATGCATGGTGTGCTTTTTCCGTAAAGTTWAAAAAAAATCTGACACAGCAGTTGCATTAAAAAAAATATGCATTTTGTTGGTTAAGTAAGAAAATACTTGCGGGAAAAAAAAGTTACAAAATAATGAGGCTATATACAGGGGGTAACGGTACCGTGTCAATGTGTTGGGGTACAGGTGATTAAGGTAATATGTAAAGTACCAGTCAAAAGTTCGGACACAACTACTCATTCAAGGGTTTTTCTTTATTTTTACTATTTTCTACATTGTAGTGAAGCCATCAAAACTATGAAACACATATGGAATCATATGGCCCGTCAGGAAGTCCAGGATCCAGTTGCAGAGGGAGGTGTTTAGTGATGAGCTTTGAAGGCACTATGGTGTTGAACGCTGAGCTGTAGTCAACGAACAGCATTCTCACGTAGGTGTTCCTTTTGTCCAGGTGGGAAAGGGCAGTTTATAGTGCAATGGAGATTGCATCATCTGTGGATCTGTTGGGGCGGTATGCAAATTGTAGTGGGTCTAGGGTTTCTGGGATGGTGTTAATGTGAGCAATGACTAGCCTTTCAAAGCACTTCATGGCTACATACGTGAGTGCTACAGGGCGGTAGTCATTTAGGCAGGCTACCTTGGCATTCTTGGGCACAGGGACTATGGTGGTCTGCTTGAAACATGTAGGTATTACAGACTCGGTTAGGGAGAGGTTTGAAATGTCAGTGAAGACACTTGCCAGTTGGTCAGCGCATGCTCTGAGTACGAGTACTGGTAATCTGTCTGGCCCTGCGGCCTTGTGAATGTTGACATGTTTAAAGGTCTTACATCGGCTACGGAGAGCGTGATCACACAGTCGTCCGGAACAGCTGGTGCAGTGTTGCTTGCCTTGAAGAAAGCATAGAAGGCATTTAGCTCGTCCGGTAGGATTGCGTTACTGGGCAGCTCGCGATTGGGTTTCCCTTTGTAATAGTTTAGTTTGCAAGCTCCACCACATCCGACGAGCATCAGAGCCGGTGTCGTAGGATTCAATCTTAGTCCTGTAATGATGCTTTGCCTGTTTGATGGTTTGTCGGAGTGCATAGTGGGAAAGTCTTGCAGCTTAGCATCCACATCATCAGACCACTTCCGTAATAAGCGAGTCACTGGTACTTTCCGCTTGAGTTCTTTCTTGTAAGCAAAAACCAGTAGGATAGAATTATGGTCAGACTTTCCAAATGGAGGGAGAGCTTTGTATGCGTCTGTGTGGAGAAAAGGTCTAGAGTTTTATTTATTTTTATTTTTTGCCCTCTGGTTGCACATCCTGGTAGAAATKAGGTCAAACGTATTTAAGATTTCCTGCATTAAAGCTCCTAGAAGCCGGGGACACTGTTTCTGGGTGAGCATTCTCGTTTGCTTATGGCCTTATACATCTCGTTGAGTGCGGTCTTAGTCCCTGCATCAGTTTGTGATAACACTATTTACCAAGAGTTGTCTACAGCTTATCATGAGGTACTCTACCTCAGGCGAACAAAACCTTGAGACTTCTTTAATATTAGAGATTGCGCACCAGCTGTTGACAAATAGACCACCACCCGTCTTACCGGAGGTTGCTGTTCTGTCTTGCCGATGCACGGAAAACCCAGCCAACTGTATATTATCCATGTCCTTGTTCAGCCATGACTCAGTGAAACAGTGAGACATATATTATAGTTAATGTCCCATTGGTAGGATAGTTTCGAACAGAGCTCATCCAGTTTATTTTCCAGAGATTGCGCGTTAGCCAGTAGGAGAGATGGTAAAGGCAGATTATCCACTCGCCGCTGAATTTTCAAAGGCTCCATTTCAGTCCACATAACATTTGACAAACTACAGTAAATTTGACAAAACAAATTGTATTTTTCTGTAATTCCTATTTTTGGAAAGGGGAGGATGCTCAACCAACGTGAGTCGAGGTTCTACCAAAAAAAAAAAAAGTACTCATAATTGAAAAGGAGTAACACTTGCTCACCATTAGAATATTTTTTTTAAGCAGGGTTAAAAGATTAACGCTTCAGCCTTCAACGAGAGCAATTCAACTGGTTATACTGCGTCAACACTGATTCATTCATTCGTGTATTTTCCTCAAGGTCAAAAATGTTCCTTGAAACTTCTATTGAGTATGCGATCCAGTTAGTCAAATGTAATACACGCTTTCGGTCCAAAAAGCCAACGGATAAAGACGGAAAATAAAGAGAGGGATGGCGGAAAGGAGAGGAATAAAATAGTAATTGCAAACGTGTAGGAGGAAGTACATGATCAGCTAGCTCAGGGATTTGGCCTTGTTTCCCAAACTCGGTCCTGGGGACCCCCCTGAGTGCACATTTAGTTTTTTGCCCTAACACTACACAGCTGATTTAAAATAATCAAAGCTTGATGGGGGCACCAGGACCGAGTTTTGGAAACCCTGAGCTAGAGGACAACCTGAATAGGTGTGTGTGCACGCATGTAGAGGACATCCTCAATAAAACCAGCTAGTGGAGGTAACCTCTACCCCATATGAACACATCTTCAAAGATTTCTATATACACTGCTAAAAGAAATAAAGGGAACACTAAAATAACACATCCTAGATCTGAATGAATGAAATATTCTTATTAAATACTTTTTTCTTTACATAGTTGAATGTGCTGACAACAAAATCACACAAATTATCAATAGAAATCAAATTTATCAACCCATGGAGGTCTGGATTTGGAGTCACACTCAAAATTAAAGTGGAAAACCACACTACAGGCTGATCCAACTTTGATGTAATGTCCTTAGAACAAGTCAAAATGAGGCTCAGTAGTGTGTGTGGCCTCCACGTGCCTGTATGACCTCCCTACAACGCCTGGCATGCTCTCCTGAGAGGTGGCGGATGGTTCTCCTGAGGGATTCCTCCCAGACCTGGACTAAAGCATCCGCCAACTCCTGGACAGTCTGTGGTGCAACGTGGCGTGGTGGATGGAGCGAGACATGATGTCCAGGATGTGCTCAATTGGATTCAGGTCTGGGGAACGGGCGGGCCAGTCCATATCAAATGCCTTCCTCTTGCAGGAACTGCTGACAACACTCCAGCCACATGAGGTCTAGTATTAGGAGGAATCCAGGGCCAACCGCACCAGCATATGGTTCAACAGGGGTCTGAGGATCTCATCTCGGTACTAATGGCAGTCAGGCTACCTCTGGCGAGCACATGTAGGCTTGCAGCCCCCCAAGAAATGCCACCACACACCATGACTGACCCACGCCAAATCGGTCATGCTGGAGGATGTTGCAGGCAGCAGAACGTTCTTCCACGGCGTCTCCAGACTCTGTTACGTCTGTCCACATGTGCGTGTGAACCTGCTTTCATCTGTGAAGAGCACAGGGCGCCAGTGGCGAATTTGCCAATCTTGGTTGTCTTCTGGCAAATGCCAAACGTCCTGCACGGTGTTGGGCTGTAAGACAACCCCACCTGTGGCCGTCGGGCCTCATAGAGTCTGTTTTCTGACCGTTTGAGCAGACACATGCCACATTTGGTGGCCTGCTGGAGGTCATTTTGCAGGGCTCTTGGCAGTGCTCCTCCTTGCACAAGGGCGAGGTAGCGGTCCTGCTGCTGGGTTGTTGCCCTCCTACGGCCTCCTCCACGTCTCCTGATGTAACTGGCCTGTCTCCTGGTAGCGCCTCCATGCTCTGGACACTACGCTGACAGACACAGCAAACCTTCTTGCCACAGCTCTCATTGATGTGCATCTCTGGATGAGCTGCACTATCTGAGCCACTTGTGTGGGTTGTAGACTCGGTCTCATGCTACACACTAGAGTGAAAGCACCGCCAGCATTCAAAGTGACCAAAACATCAGCCAGGAAGCATAGGAACTGAGAAGTGGTCTGTGGTCACCACCTGCAGAACCACTCTTTATTGGGGTGTCTTGCTAATTGCCTATAATTTCTACCTGGTTGTCTATTCCATTTGCACAACAGCATGTGAAATGTATTGTCAATCAGTGTTGCTTCCTAAGTAGACAGTTTGATTTCACAGAAGTGTGATTGACTTGGAGTTACATTGTGTTGTTTAAGTGTTCCCTTTATTTTTTTGAGCAGTGTATATATATATATATATATTTTATCATTGGAAGTCTATGGGTACATCCCAAATGGCACCGTATTCCCTGTAGAGTGCACTACGTTTGACCAGAGCCCTATGGGTAGTGCCATAAAGTAGGGCACTATATAAGGAACAGGGTGCCATTTGGAAYGCAAACCTATATATTTTGTATTTTCTGGCTTCCTGTCTCCAACAGTAAAAGTCTTAGTTGATCTGTCGAGGATGACGTATTAAGACTGTATTTAAATACCTAAGCTGTAACCCTGTGTGTGTAATGTGGCTCAGCGGGAGATTTCCAAGCATGTGTAGTAGCGAAAGACATTTCAATGGGAATCAATTAAAGAACGTTCTGCTTGTTCATGTACCTGCAAATAAGGACATGTTGGTGAAAGATATGCTTTATTTTTCCCAGTGTTCATCTATAGAGTATGAATGTGTTGTTCGGGGTCTATACAGTTTGTTAAAGTCCTGCAACGGGTCGGATACCCACGATTCCCTGCGGTTGAGCCGCAAAAATACAAATAAATCTGCTAGCGGGTGGAATGAAAACATTCAACACACGGATCAGAACAATTATATTGCRGGTCGGAAATGTTTTCAATCAAGATTWAWTTTTTTWTTTTTTTAAACAGGAACTTGTTATGTTGAACTGTGTTGCAAAATCAATTAGGCTATGTGAGCGGTGAGGCAGACATTGCCTGGGCCTAGGCTACCAGCCACATAGCGAGAGATTAGAGCAGGAAACTGTCCAATAGTAGAATGTGTGGTCCTGAAACATTCCTAAATTTGTCAACGTGCAGAGCTTATGTTTCCTTCTGCCACATGACAATATGTTGCAAAGTTTATTTTCCCTGACTACTAACTCACGTGAAAATGGGTAACGTAACAGGAGAAATAAAACCAAAAAGGTTACGATGGTGAAATACAAATCAAATGTATTTATAAAGCCCTTCGTACATCAGCTGATATCTCAAAGTGCTGTACAGAAACCCAGCCTAAAACCCCAAACAGCAAGCAATNACAAATCAAATGTATTTATAAAGCCCTTCGTACATCAGCTGATATCTCAAAGTGCTGTACAGAAACCCAGCCTAAAACCCCAAACAGCAAGCAATGCAGGTGTAGAAGCACGTTTGTGGAAACTGGTCCTGCTCGATTGAAATCGCCTGTTTGGAAGGATTTTGGAGTAATTGTGGACAAGGACGACAACAACCCAGTAGATGGAAAAGTGCAAGCAGGTATTTGTTCATGATAATTCAGTAGATTATATTAATTCAGGCTTTCGTTCATTTCGACCATACACAGCCAAATCAATTTTAAACCTGTGCAGCTGGTAAAAGTTTGAGTAGCCAATAGCCTACTAAATAAATGAATGCTATTTGATTCTGGGAATTGTTTAAATTTCAATTAAACTATTTAATTATCTAAATAATATTGAATGTAAAGGTATAGGCTTACATTCGGTAATAAGAAAGCCTATAGAAGGCTCTTTTTCAAATGTGAGTTGTCGCATCGCATTGTGAAAATAGAATTCTTAAAAGAGGAGCTGAACTTCATAATTTGGTCTAGTTTTTTGGCTTGGTCATTATTAAGAAATGCTGCAGCCATGACTGAAGCCAAATGAGAGTTGTCTTGTGGGGACCGTCAATAATCTATGGATTTCACATGACTGGGAATACAGATACCTTAGAAAAAAGGTAGAGGCGTGGATCAGAAAACCAGTCAGTGTCTGGTGTAACCCACATTTGCCTCATGCAGCGTGACATCTCCTTCATACAGAGTTGATCAGGCTGTTGATTGTGGCCTGTGGAATGTTGTCCCTCTTCATGGCTGTGCGAAGTTCCTGGATATTGGCGGGAACTGCAACACATCGATCCAGAGCATCTCAAACATGCTCAATGGGTGATGTGTGAGTATGCAGGCCATTGAAGAACTGGGACATTTTCAGCTTCCAGGAATTGTGTACAGATCCTTGCAACATGGGGCTATACATTATCATGCTGAAACATGAGGTGATGGTGATGGATGAATGGCATGACAATGGGCCTCAGGATCTCGTCACGGTATCTCTGTGCATTCAAATTGGCATTGATAAAACGCAATTGTGTTTGTTTTCTGTAGTTTATGCCTGTCCATACCATAACCCCACCGCCACCATGGGGCACTAGGTTCACAACGTTGACATCAGCAAACTGCTCGCCCCCACACAACGCCATATACACTGTCTGCCATCTGCCTGGTACAGTTGAAACCGGGATTCATCCGTGAAGAGCACACTTCTCCAGTGTCCATCGAAGGTGAGCACTGCGGTCAGGTCAAGACCCTGGTGAGGATGATGAGCACGCAGATTAGCTTCCTGATAAGGGAATTTATATGTTTAAAGTAATGACTAAAGAATTCCACCCTGAAACGTATTAGAATTATAAGACTATATTCCAATAATACATGTGTGGGACGAGTTAAGAGGGCAAAATGTATGGTTGAGAAAACAGAGGCTGGTAGACTACACATGATAACTCTAAAAAGGCTGACAACAGGAGGGCCCTTCCAATCTAGGGAGGAGAGGAGAGTACGGCGAGAAACTGCCAAGGCTAGTAGAAAAGTGATAAAGCTGTGTGTGTGTGTGTGTGTGTGCAGGCGCGTGTAGCGGGGGTTATAAAGACTGTTCAAATTTTGGTTGACTTTAGAATGTTCTCGTGAATAAAGAACCAACCTTTTGCAGAAATCTGGGACTTTGCCTAATTCTTATTAACCCTAGCTTTACAACCTAGGGGGAATTGGTCAAAGCTGTAGTGATTGTTATCATCATTGGGATTGAAAATTCTCGTGACAGTTTGAGCAGAAATTCTTCAGTTGTTCAAACCCACAGTCTGGGTGGTTGGTCGGATGTGGAGGTCCTGGGCTGGCGTGGTTACAAGTGGTCTGCGGTTGTGAGGCCGGTTGGACTTACTGCCAAATTCTCTAAAAAGACACGGCTTATGGTAGAGATTTTATGCTCTGGAGGACTTTCTTGCAGTCAGCACGCCAATTGAACACTCCCTCAACTTGAGATATCTGTGGCATTGTGTTCTGTGACAAAACTGCCCATTTTAGAGTGTCCTTTTATTGTCCCCAGCATAAGGTGCACCTGTGTAATGATCACGCTGGTTAATAAGCGTCTTGATATGCCACACCTGTCAGGTGGATGGATAATCTTGGCAAAAGAGAAATGCTCACTAACAGGGATGTAAACACATCTGTGCATAACATTTGAGAGAAATAAGCTTTTGTGAGTGTGGAACATTTCTGGGATCTTTTATTTCAGCTCATGAGACCAACACAACATGTTGCGTTTATATTTTTGTTCAGTGCAGAATATGTAGAGACATGAAACGACATTATCAAAATATCTATCTGCTCCTTTCATCACACCTCTTTCCACCCACTCACATCTCACCACCCCTCTTCCCCCCCACCTCTATGACCCCACCACTCAATCCTGTGTTGTTTGTGAGAGCAGATTGGCAGCAGGTAGTTAGTTGTAGGCTGTATGGGGTCTGGTGCAGTCTGGCACTGCTGACCCCCCCAGTAGTCCCAGGACAGGTCGTTAGTGGGTAGGGTTTACACCCCTGAAACAACCTCCATATCCAGGCACTACCTCCCCCCCATCACACACCATGCCCCAACCCTCTGACACGCATGTATACAGGTTCAAAAAGACACAGCATGTAACTCCGAGGGGAGCGCCATCTAAGCTCCAACCCTGTTTGTTTGGACCCTCTTCTCACAGAAGGTCAGCCCTCTCTGGCTGGCAGATGTCAATTAAGTCATCCACACTCCTCTTCCCTCCATCCCCTCAATCCAGGAGCAATACAACACACACGGCGGCTCAGGAACTGCTCACTTGTATTCGATCCCTGCCAGAGTTAGCAGCGTCCTGGAGCAGTCATTTCACGGGATGTCGTGGTAACTTGTCTGACAAATAAAACTCACGTCCTTTATAACTGTAGGTAAGAGACAGCGAGGGGAAAGAGGGAGGGAGAGAGTCAATTAATCTATCGGACGGCTCGGGATGATGGTGAGTGGTGACTAAGGGAGGGAGGGAGGGCCTCAGTAAACCCTGCAGAGTAGAGAAGGGAGGAGGGGTGCATTTTTGAGTGTGTGTACTGTATTGGGGCGTCGATAAACCTCATACAGCAAGGCCGAGTCCAATACCGAGAACTAAAGGCGACGCAGGCAAATCTACCAACCACCAGTGTCAATCTTTTAAAAGCGCACCCCTTTCCCGCTTAATGGAGGGAGCGGTGTGTGTGTGTGTGTGGTGTTGTGTGTGTGTGTGTTGTGGTGTGTGGTGTGTGTGTGTGTGTGTGGTGTGTGGTGTGTGTGTGAGTGAGAGAGATAAGCGGTATAAACAGGGCTGGTCGATTAGTATATCTACCGTACATCATGCTTGGGGAGGTCTCGGCTCCCTACACAACACAATATACACACACACATATCACTCTGGCAAAAAGGCACATACAGCGGGTGCCCGCCTTATCTGCCATCACGCCCACTGAAACCTTCCCTAAACTGCAGAGATAGGATTGGTTGTCCCCCATGGCTCTGTGCTGGGCCCGCCTGATATCTTCCCCGCATCATCAGAGCTTTCGGAGCCGCTGGCTCAATCCGACTCAGAGTTACCCAGCATGGCTTCCCAGTCTCACCTGCCCTGTATTATCGGACAGTTTCATCTGCGGGAAACTGTGAAAGAACCGGTATTTATCCTGTGATCTGCTGAGGGGAGACCACGCAGAGTGAATTCTATTCACCACAGTAGATAAAGAGCGACTGACTATCGGGCTGGCTGGTGGTGTTACTGTTAGCAGCACTATCTATACAGGGAGTGAAAGACAGGCTAGCCTCTAGCATAGTGGTTTACCCCTTCCAGTAGACAAACAGTGGTGATAATATCCACTCAACTGGTATGGATTGGACTGTTATGCTCATCATATTCTCTTCACTTTGTATCACACCAGTTGTTGTACAGTTACTACTCCGATCGCTGATCTTAAACAGAAGAGAAATGGCAGCATGTGGAGCTACTGAAATCTAACTAAATCACACCAAAGCAGAGGTTCTTAATTCTGGTCCTGGTAATCCAGGGTGCATATGCGTTTGCCCTAACACTACACACCTGATTCCACTCATCGTCAAACCTTTTCCTAGTGGAATCAGGTGCGTAGTGCAGATTTAAGAAACATTGGTCTGAGCAACTACAAGAGCGAAGCTTACTTCTCAACAACCACACAGACCACTATTCAAAAGAAACATTAGCAGCGAATAAATATGTACGGAAAACAACAAAGCCTATGTGAATGTGTGCAGCGATGCTGCCTGGCCTAACAATGGATCAGATAAATAGATGAAACGCACAAAGCGTCGCTTCTCCCAAGTGGAAGTAACAAAGACCTTTATGGTCGGATTGTTTGCAACCGTAGTAGGCCGCAGAGACGGTACGTGGGGCGAGTTCCTTTATTCATAAATCACCCGCTGAGAATATTCTCTGATATTTGGATTTGCATATAAGGTTATTATTATTCCTAGGTGTATTAGCTTTGAAAAGCACAGAGATGCAATGAGTGTGAATATACATCCTAAAAAATACAAATAAACACCTATGACATTCTTGGGAAGAACTTGTACACCGCAAAGAAAACAATGTAAGAAAAAAAAAACTTTCCTGCAAAAATAAATAACCGCAACAAATAAATAAAACATTTAATCAAACTTGCTTACTTATTGAAGTAATGTCCGGGTGTGAGTTTGCATATGGTAGTAGTCTGAACGGGGATAATGCCAGTGTTCCAAATGTATAGCCAATAAACAAACCATGAATAAAAATGCACACACAATGGACTGTCAATATTGCCTAGTGAGGGCTCTGCAGGATTTGGCATTCGCGCTTGGCTGACTCCGCTGGGGTGTGATGGAAGGGGAATAATGATTGGTGGTGGAGATGGTGAGGGTGGGGGCCACAGTAGGTGTTGCTCATGCTGTCAAGACCACCATGACTCTTAAGTAGCACAGAGGGGGGAAGAAAAAAAAAAATCAGGGAGATGGCTTGAAATTACACTGGTTTATTTTGGCAGAGAAATGTGTGTGTGATGACCTTACTATGTAATTGGGCAACTGGGAATTTCGTTTTGATGTGTGTAAGGAAGGCGCGGGCTGTGTGTGTGTTCYGTGGGCCGAGATATGGTCGTTTGGGGGTGCAGTGGTTATGAAGTGGGGCTTCACTGCCTCACAGCTCTAATAAGAAGGCAAAGCCTCTAGAGGATCCAAGATCAACCCAACCCACAGCCTGGAGTGAACAGGCCGCAGCATGGAAAAGTGGTGTGTGTTTCTGTTTGAAAGCGCTGCTCCCAAGAGAGAGAAGACTCAACATCCGCACTGCTTGAGACAGACACAGTTTCAGATAACCTTCTGCACCAAACGGGGAGCTTTACAAGTCGCCAAGGACAAGAGCTTTAGTCTAGCGTACGGTAGCCGATACACATAATTTAAAAAGCAAATGGTATGAAATTAAACTAGTCCTTCTAAAACACATCCTTCAGAGCCAAGGGGGGGGGGGGGGGGTGCAATGGAGGTTTGCTTTACGACCATAGAGATGAGGTTGTGAGTTGTGAGTGTCGGAATCTGGTCAAGCAGCAGTGGCCAGCCCAGTCTCAGCCACCTTCTGCCTATGCTTCTACTATCGGTCTCCCTGCCCCCGTGTACTGTCCAAATACGGACAAAAATAAATACAACAGGGATTAGATGTTCCTAGATGGGGTTCTGAGTCTGACACCTTGAGACGCCAGTCGTAGTCATGTTAGAAAAGGGAGGTGCAGAATTGAACAAATGTACTATTGAAAATCATCTCTTTCCACTGATCTATAGTGAAGCAACAGAGGAAAACAGAGCCATATTTTAAATATAAAACGTAAAGGAAAATATCTTTAAATAAAGCACATTTGTTTTCTCYSTCTGGTAGATATATTTTTGTGAAGTATACTGAAGGTGAAATGCACATCCCAACCTTTAGAAAACCAATGTTACTGTAGAAGGCCTGCACGGCACAATGTATAATTTATCATGTCTGTAAAAACATAAATAGCCTTTCATCCATCTCTACCCGTTGCCAAGACAACAGACTAGCAATAAAGAAAATACATTTTATAGATTGAAGACTGAGAAACAATACATTTTGAACTGATAACAGACCGCAAAGCGCTACAGAGGGTTGTGCGRACTGCCCAGTACATCACTGAGGCCGAGCTCCCTGCCATCCATGATCTCTAGATCAGGCGGTGTCAAAGGAAGGCCAAAAATTGCCAAAGACTAAAGCCATAAACTGTTCACTCTGCTACCATCCGGCAAATGTCACCGGATCATCGAATCTCGRACCAACAGGCTCCGAGACAGCTTCTACCCCCAAGCCATAAGAATGCTAAAGAGTTAATTGAATGGTTACTCTGAGTATCTGCATCGACCCCATCTTGCACTGACTCTATGCAGACTCACAAAGACGAATATATTGCAGCTCAAAAATGTATGCATGTAAACTCAGCCAAAAAATAAATGTCCATTTCAGGACTGTCGTTCAAAGATAATTCGGAAAAATCTAAATAACTTCACAAATCTTCATTGTAAAGGGTTTAAAAACTGTTTCCCATGCTTGTTCAATGAACCATAAACATTTAATGAACATGCACCTGTGGACCGGTCGTTAAGACACTAACAGCTTACAGACGGTAGGCAATTAAGTTCACAGTTATGAAAACTTAGGACACTAAAGAGGCCTTTCTACTGACTCTGAAAAACACCAAAAGAAATATGCCCAGGGTCCCTGCTCATCTGCGTGAACGTGCCTTAGGCATGCTGCAAAGAGGCATGAGGACTGCCTCATTGCAATGTCCGTACTGTGAGACGCCTAAGACAGAGCTACAGGGAGACAGGACGGACAGCTGATCGTCCTTGCAGTGGCAGACCACATGTAACAACACTTGCACAGGATCGGTACATCCGAACATCACACTTGCTGGACAGGTACAGGATGGCAACAACAACTGCCCGAGTTATACCAGGAACGCACAATCCCTCCAGCAGTGCTCAGACTGTGCGCAATAGGCTRAGAGAGGCTGGACTGAGGGCTTGTAGGCCTGTTGTAAGGCAAGTCATCACCAGACATCACCGGCAACAACGTCGCCTGGACCCACCATCGCTGGACCAGACAGGACTGGAAAAAAGTGCTCTTCACTGATGAGTCACGGTTTTGTCTCACCAGGGGTGATGGTCGAATTTGCGTTTATCGTCGAAGGAATGAGCATTACACCGAGGCCTGTACTCTGGAGCGGGATCGATTTGGAGGTGGAGCGTCCGTCATGGTCTGGGGCAGTGTGTCACAGCATCATTGGACTGAGCTTGTTGTCATTGCAGGCAATCTCAACACTGTGCATTACAGGGAAGACATCCTCCTCCCTCATGTGAAACCCTTCCTGCAGCTCATCCTGACATGACCCTCCAGCATGACGATGCCACCAACCATACTGCTCCTTCTGTGCATGATTTGCTGCAAGACAGGAATGTCAGTGTTCTGCCATGGCCAGTGAAGAGCCTGGATCTCAATCCCATTGAACACGTCTGGGACCTGTTGTATCGGAGGGTGAGGGCTAGGGCCATTCCCCCCCAGAAATTTCCAGGAACTTGCAGGTGCCTTGGTGAAAGAGTGGGTAACATCTCACAGCAAGAACTGGCAAATCTGGTGCAGTCCATGAGGAGATGATGCACTGCAGTACTTAATGCAGCTGGTGGCCACACCAGATACTGACTTACTTTTGACCTCCCCCCCACCCCCCGTTGCTCAGACACATTATTCAATTTCGGTTAACCAGATTCAACACAAGACATGTGACTATGTTCATACAAATATTTACACATGTTAAGTTTGCTGAAAATAAACGCAGTTGACGTTCATTTTTTGCTGAGTTTATCTATGTGTGTGTGTGTGTGTGTGTGTGTTGTGTGTGTGTATATATATCACACACACACACACACACACACCTACCATTCAAAAGTTTGGGGTCACTTAGAAATGTCCTTGTTTTAGAAATAAAATAAAAAAATTGTATATTAAAATAACATGAAATACAGTGCAGACATTGTTAATGACTATTGTAGCTGGAAACGGCAGATTTTTTATGGAATATCTACATAGGCGTACAAAGGGCCATTATCAGCAACCATCACTCCGTGGCACATTGTGTTAGCTAATCCAAGTGTATAATTTTAAAAGGCTAATTAATCATTAGAAAACCCTTTTGCAATCATGTTAGCACAGCTGAAAACTGTTGTCCTGATTAAATAAGCAATAMAACTGGCCTTCTTTAGACTAGTTGAGTATCTGGAGCATCAGCATTTATGGGTTCGATTACAGGCTCAAAATGGTCAGAAACAAAGAACTTTCTTCTGAAACTCGTCAGTCTATTCTTGTTCTGAGAAATGAAAGCTATTCCATGCGAGAAATTGCCAAGAAACTGAAGATCTCGTACAACGCTGTGTACTACTCCCTTCACAGAACAGCGCAAACTGGCTCTAACCAGACTAGAAAGAGGAGTGGGAGGCCCTGGTGCACAACTGAGCAAGAGGACATTAAGAGTGTCTAGTTTGAGAAACAGACGCCTCGCAAGTCCTCAACTGGCAGCTTCATTAAATAGTACCTGCAAAACACCAGTCTAAACGTCAGCAGTGAAGAGGCGACTCTGGGATGCTGGCCTTCTAGGCAGAGTTGCAAAGAAAAAGCCATATCTCAGACTTGCCAATAAAAAGAAAAAAGTCACTGGACAGAGGAACTCTGCCTAGTAGGCCAGCAACATTAACAATGTCTACACTGTATTCCTGATTAATTTGATGTTATTTTAATGGACAAGGACATTTATAAGTTACCCCGTACATGCATACACACACAGTATCAGTCAAAAGTTTGGACACCTTTTCTTTATTGTTACTATTTCCTACAATGTAGAATAGTGAAGACATCAAAACTATGAAATAACACATATGGATCATGTAGTAACCAAAAAAAGTGTTAAACAAATCTAAATATATTTTATAAKAGAGATTCTTCAAAGTAGCCACCCTTTGCCTTGATGACAGCTTTAAACACTCTTATTTTAACTCTGCATTGTTGGGAAGGGCTCGTAAACAAGCATTTCATTGTAAAGTCTAGACCCGTCATATTCGGCGCATGTGACAAATCAAATGTTATTTGATATTGTTGTTATGTAACTAACCAGTCACACCGGAATACTAGTGACCAGTCATGAATGGGATAGAAAACTCTAGTTGGAACCAGAGAGACAGTTTGAGTTGTAAAAAACGCAACATTCTGGAACATTCCACAACAGTGACTTAAGTGGATGGGAGAGCAGCTTAAGTAATTCAGAAAAGAGGGAGGAGGGTAGGGTAGCTAGCCATTTGGGACCAGACTAAAACTTTGGAACATTTCAAAATTAGCCCACTCTCTGTGAGAGTGGAAGTTGGTGACAGACACAGAGAGTTTGTGTGTGCGGGTGAATGCCTGAGAGCGTGTGCCTGTGACAGACATGTTCGGCCCCTTGCCAGCGTCAGCCCAAAGTGACAAGATGGTAGAGAAGGATGGCAGGCAGGCGCTGGGGAGTCAGTCCAAGCCCAATAGACKGAGGAGGCTCCCACGAATCCATGTTTTACACATCCTTTTGGCCAGCTACAGAAAGAAAAGAGGGAGTGAAGGAGAGAGAGGAATATCAGGCAAGGAAAGTAAAAGAAAAAACKGAGAAAGGGGGGCCTAATACGTGGCAGTCGAGAGACCAAATGAGAAAGAGGAGAGAGAGAGAGAGAAGGCAAGGGAAATCTGAGGTGAGGAAGAAAGYAGCCTCTCGTYATGGCTAAGTGGAAGGATGGGCATCAYCTTAAGAGTTCCAACCCAACTTTACTATATAGTGACTTCTACCGTGATCATCTTTACTTTTTTTGTACAGAAAGCTCATATTATTGTCACATTATATTATCACATATTATTGTCACCGTCGAAGCACTTCTGGACATCAGATCGACAGCTACTAACCTAGATTWTGACTTCAACTCCGACCTCAGCTGTTCCACTGTTCATACCGAACCCTATTCCTTTGTTCCATGGGCTACCAAAACGCTGCAGGCGTAGATGTGGGAGACGAGGTGGAGTCCTGGTGAAATTGAGGCGAAGTAAACACCTCCAACACCTCCATACCTCCATTCTCCATGCAGCGGCAGGATCGGACGGCAGTGGCGGCAAGTCGAAAGGAGGTGGAGTGTTTTTTCAAAAGTAACTAGTTCTGCTGCTTCAAGTGTGAAGGAAATCGCTTTTGATCACCTGGTATATAATAGGTCATGGTAAGCTGCAGGCCCTTTTACCTACCAAGAGAGTTCTAATTTGTAATTATCACAGCTGTCTACATCCCTTCACAAGCCAACACCACTCTGGCTCTCAAACTGTACGGGGCCATAAACGAACAAGAAACTGCTCACCCAGAGGAAGCATTTCTGGTGGGCAGAGACTTTAACGTTGGGAGACTTGAAACTGTTCTACCGCACTTCTATCAACGCGCCACTAGGGGCGCTAAAACTACCCACAGAAACGTACACAAGGACCTCCCTCGTCCACCTTTCGGGAAATCTGACCATGACTCCGTTCTCCTGCTTCCCGTTTACAAAGAGGAAGTACAGTGACGCACTCAATACGGAAGTGGTTGGATAAAGCAGACGCGAGGCTACAAGACTGCTTGCTAGTACAGACTAGGATATGTTCTGGGATTGATCTGATAGCATTGAGGAGTTTACCACAAAAGTCACAGGGTTCATCAATAAGTGCATAGACAATGTAATCCCCACGGTGACTATAAGAACGTATACAAACCAAAAACCATGTATTACAGAAAATAGAGTTGGGCTAAAGGTTAGAGCTACCGCTTACAAGGAACAGGACATGGAAAGAAAGCACGCTATGACCTCCGACAAGACATTAAACATGCAAAAGCTCAATATAGGAAGGTGGAATCCTATTACACCGTYTCCGATGCTCGTCGTTTGTGGCAGGGTTTACAGATGATAACGGATTACAAAGGGAAACCCAGCCATGAGTTCCCCAGCAATGTAGAACTCCCAAATGAGCTACATGCCTTTCATGCTCCCGTCGAGGAATATAACACTGTGCCGCCTTGCGTGAAAGCCCATGTTTTTMCGGATTACTGTGCGAGCTCGCTCTTTGTGGACGACGTGAGCAAAACGTTCACAAGGTCGCCGGGTCAGACGGAATACCAGGCCGTGGTCACAAAGCATGCGCAGAGCAGCTGGAAAGTGTCTTCACACATTTTCTCTCCTTGTCGCAGTCTGTAATCCCAACATGTTTCAAGATGACCACCATTATCCCTGTTCCCAAGAGCTCCAAGGTAGCCTGCCTAAATCGCCCTGTAGTCATGACCCACATCAACACCATCATCCCAGACACCCTAAACCCACTAAAATTAGCATACTGCCCCAACAGATGATGCAATTTCTGGACAAGAGAAATAACTTTGAGAATGATGTTTATTCAACACCATAGTCCCCTCCAAGCTAAGGACCCTGGGACTGAACCCCTCCCTCTGCAACTGGATCCTGGACTTCCTGACGGGCCCTGTGGTGAGGGTTGGCAACAACACCTCCGCCCCGTTGACCCTCAACACAGGGGCCCCTCAGGGGTGTTTGCTTAGTACTCCCTGTTCACCCACGACTGCGTGGCAGTGCACGACTCCGATACCATTGAGTTTGCGGACGACACAACAGTGGTAGGCCTGATCACGGACGGAAATGAGTCAGCCTACAAGGAGGAGGTCAGAGACTTAGAAGTGTGGTGCCGGGACAACAACTTCTCCCTCAACATCAGTAAGACCAAGGAGCTGATTGAGACAATAGGAGAGACAGGGGAGTGCACGCCCCAATCCACATCGTCAGGGCTGTTGTGGAGTGGGTCGAAAGCTTCAAGTTCCTTGGCGTCCACATCACTATGGACTTAACATGGTCCACACATACCCGTGAAGAGGGCACRGCAGCGCCTCTTCCACCTCAGGAGGCTGGAAAGATTTTTCATGGGCCCTCGGCTCCTCAAAGTTCTACAGCTGCACCATCGAGAACATCTTGATGAGCAGCATCACCGCTTGGTATGGCAAATGCACCGCCCTTGACAGCAAAGTGCTACAGAGGGTGGTGCGGACAGCCCAGTACATTYAGGACTTCTATATCAGGCGGTGTCAGAGGAAGGCCCTAAAAATTGCCAAGACTCCAGCCACCCAAGCCATAGACTGTTCACTCTGCTACCGTCCGGCAAACAGTACAGGCTCCAACAAATCTTCTACCCACAAGCCATAACACTGCTAAATAGTGAATTAAATGGTACCTGAACTATCTTCCACTGGCCCTACGCACACTCACTAGACTACACACTGAGTGTACAAAACATTAGSAACACCATAATATTGYGTTGCACCCATAATATTGCGTTGCACGCCTAAATTCTTCTGGGCATGGACTCTACAAGGTGTCGAAAGCTTTCCACAGGGATGCTGGCCCATGTTGACTCCAATGCCTCCCACAGTTGTCAATATGGCTGGATGTCCTTTGGATGGTGGACCCTTCTTGATACACACAGGAAACTGTTGAGTGAAAAACCCAACAGCATTGCAGTTCTTGGCACACTCAAACGGTGCGCCTGGTACCTACTACTTTACCCTGTTCAAAAGGCACTTAAATCTTTTGTCTTGCTCATTARCCMCCCCGAAAGGCCCATCTCAATTGTCTCAAGGCTTAAAAATCATTCTTTAACCTGACTCCTACCTTTCAACCACCCCATAGTGATATCAATAAGTGATTGTAGCTTTCACCTGGTCAGTCTTTGTCATGGAGAGAACAGTGTACATCGACACTCCCACACACATTACTACATACGCGCACATAAAAATTGTCAAAATACATAAACATCTAGTGGAAAGCTACTGCTACTCTGTTCTTAATTGTATTATTATTTATCCTGATGCCTAGTCACGTCACCCTGCCTTAATGTATATACACTWCATTACCAAAAATATGTGGACATCTGCTCGTCAAACATTTAATTCCAAAATCATGGGCATAAATATGGTGTTGGTCCCCGTTTGCTGCTATAACAGCCTCCACTCTTCTGGGAAGGCTTTCCACTAGATGTTGGAACATTGAAGCAGGGACTTGTTTCCATTCAGAAACGAGCATTAGTGAGTTCGGGTACTGATGTTRGGCAATTAAGTGTGGCTCACAGTCGGCGTTCCAATTCATCCCAAAGGTGGTTGATGGGGTTTAGGTCAGGGCTCTGTGTAGGCCAGTCAAGTTCTTCCACACCGATCTCGACAAACCATTTCTGTATGGACCTCACGTTGTTCACGGGGACATTGTTGAAACAGGAAAGGGCCTTCCTCAAAATGTTGCCACAAAGTTGGAAGCACAGAATGTATGCTGTAGCGTTAAGATATGCCTTCACTAGAACTAAGGAGCCTGAACCATGAAAAACAGCCCCAGACCATTATTCCTCCTCCACCAAACTTTTGAGTTGGCACTGCATTTGGGCAGGTAGCGTTCTCCTTTCATCCCCCAAACCCAGATTGGTCCGTCAGACTGACGGTGAAGCGAGATTCATCACTACAGAGAACGAGTTTCCATTGCTCCAGAGTCCAACAGTGTCGAGCTTTACACCACTCCAGCCAACACATGGTGATCTTAGGCTTGTGTGCGGCTGCTCGGCCATGGAAACCCATTTCATTAAGCTCTCGACAAAACAGTTATTGTGCTGAGGTTGCTTCCAGAGGCAGTTTGGAACTCTGTAGTGAGTGTTGCAACTGAGGATAGACGATATTTACGCTCTACGAGCTTCAGCACTCACCAGTCCCGTTCTGTGAGCTTGTGCGGCCTACCAGTTTGCGGCTGAGCTGTTGTTGCTCCTAGATTCCACTTCACAATAACAGCACTTACAGTTGACCGGGGCAGCTCTAGCAGGGCAGAAATTTGACAAACTGACTTGCCACGTTGAAAGTCACTGAGCTCTTCAGTAAAGCCATTCTACTGCCAATGTTTGGCTGTGGAGATTGCATGGCTGTGTTCTCGATTTTATACACCTGTCATCAACAGCCAAATCCAGTAATTTTGAAGGGGTGTCAACATACTTTTATACTTTTTGTGTGTGTTGTGTGGTGTATATATAGTGTCATACTCAAATACCTCCCTTCTCCACATTGATCTGGTACTGGTACGTCCTCTGCAGTTGAAGTCGGCAAGTTTACATACACTTAGGTTGGAGTCATTAAAACTCGTTTTTCAACCACTCCACAGATTTCTTGTTAACAAACAGTTTGGCAAGTCGTTAGACACTACTTTGTGCATGACAAGTAATTTTCCCCAACAATTGTTTAAAGACAGGATTATTTCACTCGCTATATTCACTGTTATCACAATTCCAGTGGGTCAGAGTATTACCAATCACTAGTTGACTGTTGGCTTGAAACGCAGCGCTTGAAAAATTACTAGGAAAAATGTAATTCTTAGAAGCTTTTCCTGATTAACCCCACAAATTATATCAATTAGCCTAAGTGGGAAGGTTAACCTTTGATTATTCAAGGCAATACAAATCGTATCGAAGTATAAGAAGCAACGATAAACGGTTGTATTGCGGTGTATGAATATATCAAACTATGTATTGACACTGTAAATACGGCCCGCTATCCAGACAATACATGGTGTATTCTCAAAAACATGTATCGTAACCGGACGTTAATTGCTGTACAGTTCCTGCGATATGTGTAAGACTGTGTATACTCTACATGTATGCCCCAAATCCTGTTTTGTATCCCCACGCTGTTGTATACCATCTCGTCGTTGTGATTATCATCCAACTGCATGCAATCACCTATAGTACGAACGATATAACCATAAGGCCTCCCGCCTCATAGAGTTATGGAACAAAACCGGTGTATCAAAATGATCGTATACGTGCTGTGTATGCCGATTGTATCGGCACCTACCTTCAAACTCAGTGTCACTGCTTGACATAATAGAAAGAAAAAAATAATAATCAGCCAAGACCTCAGAAAAAAAAATGTAGACTCCACAAGTCTGGTTCATCCTTGGGAGCAATTCTCAAACGCCTGAAGGTACCACGTTCATCTGTACAAACAATAATACGCAAGTATAAACACCATGGACCACGCAGCCATACCGCTCAGGAAGGAACGTGTTCTGTCTCCTAGAGATGAACGTACTTTGGTGCGAAAAGTGCAAATCAATCCCAGAACAACAGCAAAGACCTTGTGAAGATGCTAGGAAACAGGTACAAAAGTATCTATATCCACAGTAAAACGAGTCAGCAAGGAAGAAGCCACTGCTCCATAACGCATAAAAAAGCCAGACTACGGTTTGCAACTGCACATGGGACAAAGATCGTACTTTTTGGAGAAATGTCCTCTGCTGATGAAACAAAAATAGAACTGTTTGGCCATAATGACCATCTTTATGTTTTGTTGGAAAAAAGGGTGAGGCTTGCAAGCTGAAGAAACACCATCCCACCGTGAAGCACGGGGGTGGCAGCATCATGTTGTGGGGTGCTTTGCTGAGGGGACTGGTGCACTCACAAAATAGAGACATCATGAGGCAGGAAAATGTGGATATATTGAAGCAACATCTCAAGACAGTCAGCAAGTTAAGCTTGGTCACAAATAGGT
Source organism: Salvelinus sp. IW2-2015 (assembly GCF_002910315.2). Taxonomy (NCBI): domain Eukaryota; kingdom Metazoa; phylum Chordata; class Actinopteri; order Salmoniformes; family Salmonidae; genus Salvelinus; species Salvelinus sp. IW2-2015. The sequence goes on from NC_036873.1 coordinate 2,105,537, forward strand.
CTTCCAAATGGACAATGACCCAAGCATACTTCCAAAGTTGTGGCAAAAGGCTTAAGGACAACAAAGTCAAGGTATTGGATGGCCATCATAAAGCCCTGGCCTCAATCCTATAGAACATTTTTGGCAGAACTGAAAAAGTGTGTGCGAGCAAGGAGGCCTACAAGCCTGACCCAGTTACACCAGCCTGTCAGAGAGAATGGGCCAAATTCACCCAACTTATGTGGGAAGCTTATGGAAGGCTACCTGAAATATTTGACCCAAGATAAACAATTTAAAGACAATCTACCAAATACTAATTGAGTATGTAAACTCTGACCCACTGGGAATGTATGAAAGAAAGAATAAATAATTCTACTATTATTCTGACATTTCACATTCTTAAAATAAAGTGGTGATCCTAACTGACCTAAAGACAGGGAATTTTTACTAGGATTTAATGTCAGAAATGTGAAAAACTGAGTTAAATGTATTTGGCTAAGGTGCATGTAAACTTCCGACTTAAACGATATAGCTCATTGTGTTTATTTTATTCCTCCTTACCATTTTATTTTTAACTCTGCATTGTTGTGAGGAGTTGTAAGCAAGCATTCACAGTTAAGTCTACAACAGTTGTATTTGGCAAATAAAATGTTATTTGATTTTATAATTCAAGTGACTTACAATAGCAGTCTGTAATGGCCAGTCATAAACAGGAGAGGGAGACACTATGGAGGAGCATTCCAATGGGATTAGGAAAGCAACAAAAGCTCCAATTAGCTAATGGAATACAATGGTAGCGAGGCCGCTGGGAGGAGAGGGGTGAAGAGGGGCAACCAGTGAATTAGCTATGTAGACCAGAGGACGGATAACCTGCTAGGTGTTAGGACAGGACACCGCTGTCAACACAAATATTCTCATTATATGTACAACGATCTTAAGACGGATAATGATTCCTCAATTCAAAATCCATACGGAGGCGTTAAAGATAAATGCACCAACGCATGACTGAGTTGAGATTGAGGAGAGAGATAGTTTGGCGCGCTACACCAACACAGCTCTCAGTATTAAACACTGCCAGCGAGAGTCAGGTCGGACCACAGCACTGCGCAGCGAGGGAGTCAGGCCGCGACCACAGCACTGCCAGCGAGGCAGTCAGGCCGGACCACAGCACTGCCAGCGAGGCAGTCAGGCCGGACCACAGCACTGCCAGCGAGGAGTCAGGCCGGACCACAGCACTGCCAGCGCAGTCAGGCCGGACCACAGCACTCCAGCAGGAGTCAGGCCGGACCACAGCACTGCCAGCGAGGGAGTCAGGCCGGACCACAGCACTGCCAGCGAGGGAGTCAGGCCGACCACCAGCACTGCCAGCGACGGGAGTCAGGCCGGACCACAGCACTGCCAGCGAGGAGTCAGGCCGGACCAAGCACTGCAGCGAGGGAGTCAGGCCGGACCACAGCACTGCCAGCGAGGGAGTCAGGCCGGACCACAGCACTGCCAGCGAAGAG
>NC_036873.1:2108756-2112270 GCF_002910315.2 Salvelinus sp. IW2-2015
GCGACGGCAGTCAGGCAGGACCACAGCACTGCCAGCGAGGCAGTCAGCCGGACCACAGCACTGCCAGCGAGGCAGTCAGGCCGGACCACAGCACTGCCAGCGAGGCAGTCAGGCCGGACCACAGCACTGCCAGCGAGGGAGTCAGGCCGGACCACAGCACTGCCAGCGAGGGAGTCAGGCCGGACCACAGCACTGCCAGCGAGGGAGTCAGGCCGGACCACAGCACTGCCAGCGAGGGAGATCAGCCGGACCACAGCACTGCCAGCGAGGGAGTCAGGCCGGACCACAGCACTGCCAGCGAGGAGTCAGGCCGGACCACAGCACTGCCAGCGAGGGAGTCAGGCCGGACCACAGCACTGCCAGCGAGGGCAGTCAGGCCGGACCACAGCACTGCCAGCGAGGGAGTCAGGCCGGACCACAGACACTGCTCACGCGAGGCAGTCAGGCCGGACCACAGCATGCCAGCGAGGAGTCAGGCCTGGACGCAGCACTGCCAGCGGGGAGTCAGGCCGGACCACAGCACTGCGCAGCGAAGGAGTCAGTGCCGGACCACAGCACTGCGCAGCATGGCAGTCAGGCCGGACGCATAGCACTCGCCCGAGCGAGGGAGTCAGACCGCGAGTCCCACGGAAGTCACTGCCAGCTGTGGGCATACAGGACGGGACCACAACAACTGCCAAGCCGAGGGGAGGTCAGACGCGGACCACAGCACTGCGCAGCGATGGCAGGTTCAGGCCGGACCACAAGCACACTGCCAGCGTGGCATCAGGCCGGAGCACAAGCCAGACTGCCAGCGTTGCAGTCAGCCGCGACCACGAGCACTGGCCAGGGGCAGATATGCAGTCAGGCCGGAACACACAGCACTGCCAAGGCGAGGCAGTCAGGCCCGAGTCAGGCCGGACCACAGCACTGCCAGCGAGGGGGACGTCAGGCCGGACCACCAGCACTGCACAGCGACCTGGACGAGTCAGGCCGGACCACAGCACTTGGCCAGCCCGCCAAGGAGTCAGGCCGTAGGGAGCGGCCACAGCCACTGCCACGTTGCAGTTCAGCCGGACTCCACCAGCCTGCTTCCCAGCAGCATATGTTAAATCAGGCCGGACCAACAAGATCTTATCTGCCAGCGTAGGAGTCAGCGGAGTCAGGCCGGACCACTAGCACTGCCAGCGTGCAAGTCAGCCGCGACCACAGCACGTGCCAGCGAGGCAGTCAGGCCGAGTCAGCCGGACACCATCAACTGCCAGCGAAGGGAGTCAGGCCGGACCCACGCAACTGCCCACGTGGCAGTCAGGCCGGACCACAGCACTGCCAGCGGTTGCAGTCAGGCCGGACAAGGCACTGCCAGGAGGGAGTCAGCCTGACCACAGCACTGCCAGCGGAGTCAGGTCCGGACCACAGCACTGCCAGCGGGGAGTCAGGCCGGACCACAGCACTGCCAGCGAGGGAGTCAGGCCGGACCACAGCACTGCCAGCGAGGCAGTCAGGCCGGACCCAGCACTGCCAGCGAGGAGTCAGGCCGGACCACAGCACTGCCAGGCGAGGGAGTCAGGCCGGACCACAGCCACTGCCAGCGAGGAGTCAGGCCGGACCACAGCACTGCCAGCGTGAGGATCAGGGTCAGGCCGAGGGAACCACAGCACTGCCAGCGAGGAGTCAGGCCGGACCACAGCACTGCCCAGCGAGGAGTCAGGCCGGACCACAGCACTGCCAGCCGGCAGTCAGGCCGACCACCAGCACTGCCAGCCGAAGGGAGTCAGGCCGGACCACAGCACTGCCAGCGAGGAGTCAGGCCGGACCACAGCACTTGCCAGCGAGGGAGTCAGGCCGGACCACAGCACTGCCAGCGAGGAGTCAGGCCGGACCACAGCACGCCAGCGTGGGAATCAGCCGGACCACGCAGCAGCTTTTTCACATTAAACTGAGACCGGCTGAGAATATAATAGGAGGCTGATTTGAGGATTTATAGTGTAAATAACAAGACAGTTACGTACTATTAACCGTCTGGTAACAGGGGGGTGAAGGAGAGCGAAGAGAGGGGAAAGGAGGAGAGGAGAGGGACAGAGGAGAGAGTCAAAGTAAAGTAATGGGTGAATAAAAGAGTGCCAGTGAAAAGGGAGAAAAACAGAATGATTGAAATAGAAAGAAAAAGCGAACGATAAAAAAGTGGAAAGATATTGGAGGGAGAGAGAGAGAGTTCTGGGTAGCTCCACATGGTTACTGAGAAGCAGCCGCAACTCATTTCAACTCCAGTCCAAAAATAAAAGCCAACAGAGATTTGTTCAAACGTTGATTGAATGGGTGGCCTGCTGGAGACCGAGAGGAAACGAAGGGGGAGCGGTGAGAATGATAAGACCACAGTGCCCCCTAAAGCCAGAAGAGTACACCTCTTTTTCCCTCCATCTCTCATCTGAAGAGCCTGTGTATTGAGAGGCCAAGAGGGTTTCGTTCAAGGCGCGCGCGCACACACACACACGTTGAGGGGCCGAGAGGCTATCGTTCAAGGCCTTGCAAGCGTTCTTAGAGAGCTGAGCCGTTCTGTTCGTCAGTACATGAGGCGCATTTATTAAAACACACAAACGACCTGACCGAGCGGCCCACACACACACAGCGATAGAGAGCGGCCCACACACACACACACAGAGAGAGAGAAAGAGAGAGCGGCCCACTCTGTCAGACCATACTTTAACTTATTCCCTAGGTTTCAGAGGTTCAAACGCACTCTTTGACCCCACAAATGGAGACGTCGTAATCAAGGCTGAATGGAAATAAGCCCATTTCTAGAGTGAGAGATTAAAACCAGACGAACAGGTGCAGCGCTAAGGAGCGTTGTGGAATTGAGCCCAACTGCCTTCCGTAGGCCTATCGGATTCACTGACACGTTTCACGGCAAATAGCAAACACATCTAAACATCTATTGTTAAACCCTCTGATTCTCCTCATGCTGTTATGACAGTGAGACGGATAGATAGGAGAGAGAGCGTCGGGGGAGAAAAAGGGAAAGAAAAAGAGAGAATTAGTAAGAGATTCAGAGAGGAAAAAAGCTTTTTCTAGTGGCGGGGAGGAGTGAACAGTCATCACACGCCACCTTTGTGAAACATGGCACTTGTTGCTAAGCGTTTGACGAGCCAGGTTGAAACTGCATCACAAATTAGGTTGGCTTGTTGCTGTTCAGTTTCCTTCTCTCCTCTTGCAGGTGCAAGTGAACGAGAAGTGTGTGTGTATCTGTGTGTGTATAAACTCCCTCCTTAACGAAGTAGGAGCCTGGAGATGGAGCTTACACCCCACTGTGCCGGGGAGAGAAGAGGGCCTGGCAAGCCCCGCTTGTGATCAGAGTGAAATAGTGTGTGTAGGAGTGTGTCGGTGTGTATGCATGGCTGCATACATGTCAGTATATATAGCTCCGTGTGTGTGTGTGTAGGAGTTGAGTGTGTGTGTGTGCCTCACTTCGGTATGCAGCTCCAGGAGGGCCTCTTGCCTAAGGAGCAACAGCAGGGGGTTGTGGGAAGATAACGGG
>NC_036873.1:2112293-2114397 GCF_002910315.2 Salvelinus sp. IW2-2015
GGGCAGAAAGCGGTAGAGAGGGAGCGAAGGAGAAAGAGAAGGATAGAAAGAGGGGGGAAAAAGCTGTGCTTGCCGTTCGTGTTGCTATGTTTGAAAAAGGCGGAGGTTGCGGAGTATAATAGTCCTGTTTTCTATCGTAGGTGGGGGGGAGCAATAAGAGCGGTAGGGGTGGGGTTGCACCACCCCCTTGAACCCTTGTCCTCTGTTGGGGGGGGTCCCCAATCCCCCGTGTGACGTCGCTCCCTCGCCGAGCATTCTGTCTAACAGAATCACCTTGACACAGACTGTATGTACCACGGCACACGCGCGAGCGACGTCGGTGATGATCAAAACGCACCCAAAACACTCTGCTGAGAAGCTGTTGAGATTGTCCCGAGAGCAATCGCCGCAGTTGAATTAGTTTTAACAAAAAAAATATATATATATATGTTACTGCCATTTGGCAAACAAACGCCAGTGCAGCAGGAAGCTAAGTTAGAAGGGAAGACGAGCAGATATCTCCTACCTGCGTGCTTGTAGTAGGTTGCTGTGTGGTCTGCCCATCCATCAAAGCTAATCACGTAAGCGTTAGTCTAATACCTGCATAACTGATACTGCACAGAATGAACACTGTATGGCACTTAGGCTAAACACAATGTGAGGTAAGCTAAACTGCTATGCATTGTGGTTGTCAACCGGGATGTATAGAGGGAGAAAAAATGGAAAGAGGTGATGCGTTTAGTGGAAGAGGAGGAGAGATGTCTCGCTGTGAATAGCTGAGTCAAGGACGAGAGAGGGAGTAGCGTGTGTGTGTGTCCCTGAGAGAAGAGGTATAGAAAGAGAGGAGCAGGAGTGCAACACGGGAAGAGCATGAACGAAGGTAGAAAATAAAAAAGGAATGCGGAGAGAAGAAACACGACAACACCAACGGTATGGAACGAGAGAAGGAGTGTGTGACCCTGAAAGGATGAAAAGGCGCGGAGAAAAGGTGTCACAGAGAGAGATGAAAAAGAAAGGTATAGGGTGGAGAAAAGCAAAGGCGGTTGTGAGGGAGGGCAACAGTTGGGAGAAGGCTCGCCTGTTTGGAAATGGAGAACAAAAATGACAGAACAGAGGGATGGGTGAAGGAGAGAGGGAGGGGTCTCATCTGCGTGTGTGTGTGTGTGTGTGTGTGTGGGGCGGGGGGGGGGGTCTCACCTGCTTGGATGATGAGCTTGGCACACTCGTTGCAGGGGAACAGAGCCACGTACATGGAACAGCCCTTCACGTCCGCTGAGTTCTTATTCATGATCGCATTCAGCTCCGCATGGCACACTGGAGGAGAGAGGGGGAGGAAGAGAGAGAGGGGGAGGAAGAGAGAAGGGGAGGAAGAGAGTCAACACACCAGGGGTGGCAGTGAATCAAAAGAGACATTAATATGCAGATGATACAGGTTTCCTAGTTCCAAAAGCCACATAAAAAATTCACTGGTCTAGGATCAGGTCCCCCCCTGTCCATATAATCTCATTCATTGATCTAAAAAGGCTAAGCTGATCCTAGTTCAGCAATTCCACTTTGAGACTCAATACAGGCCTTAATTCCCATTGTCCAGTGGAAAGTGATGCACTGAGAGTGAACAGATGCCTCCTCTCCCCTCCACCCTGGCAGCCATAAAATGACTGCTTCCTAACGTTAATTACGGGAAATGAATTGCCCCCTATCAGCGACGGTGGCCAATTACAGAGCACACCGGCCAACCCCCAAACTGTAGTATGATTACCATACCCCCCCACCCCCACTAGCCCCATGCCAGCCAGCCAACCACCCGCTACTGCTGCAGATTGGCTTTGGCACAACATCAGAGCACGGCACGGCACGACATGCACGTTGAACCACTGCGCTCACAGCAAGCAGGCAGAACTCATGAGAGAGAGAGAGAGAGAGAGCCAAGGGATGGTTAACTTGGAAAATTTGTGACAAACAGTTGTCATGGCAGCATGTCTTCGGTGGGGAACACGATAAGATATTATCCTGAGCACTGTTTAATGTTACAGTCACTGGTCTCAGTTACTATTAGAACAGTGGTAGTTACCATTACCAGTCACTGGTCTCAGTTACTATTAGAACAGTGGTAGTTACCATTACC
>NC_036873.1:2119937-2122115 GCF_002910315.2 Salvelinus sp. IW2-2015
TCGGTCTCGGTTACTATTAGAACAGTGGTAGTTACCCTACCATCACCGGTCTCGGTTACTATTAGAACAGTGGTAGTTACCTTACCAGTCACCGGTCTCGGTTACTATTAGAACAGTGGTAGTTACCCTTACCAGTCACCGGTCTCGGTTACTATTAGAACAGTGGTAGTTTACCCTTACAGTCACCGGTCTCGGTTACTATTAGAACAGTGGTAGTTACCCTTACCAGTCCACCGGTCTCGGTTACTATTAGAACAGTGGTAGTTACCTTACCAGTCACCGGTCTCGGTTACTATTAGAACAGTGGTAGTTACCCTTACCAGTCACCGGTCTCGGTTACTATTAGACAAGTGGTAGTTACCCTTACCAGTCACCGGTCTCGGTTACTATTAGAACAGTGGTAGTTACCATTACAGTCACCCGGTCTCGGTTACTATTAGAACAGTGGTAGTTACCATTACCAGTCACCGGGTCTCGGTTACTATTAGAACAGTGTAGTAACCATTACCAGTCACTGGTCTCGGTTACTATTAGAACAGTGGTAGTTACCATTACCAGTCACTGGTCTCGGTTACTATTAGAACAGTGGTAGTTACCATTACCAGTCCACTGGTCTCGGTTACTATTAGAACAGTGGGTAGTTACCATTACCAGTCACTGGTCTCGTTACTATTTAGAACAGTGGTAGTTACCATTACCAGTCACAGTTACTATTAGAACAAGTGGTAGTTACCAATTACCAGTCACTGGTCTCAGTTACTATTAGAACAGTGGTAGTTACCATTACCATCACTGGTCTCAGTTACTATTAGAACAGTGGTAGTTACCATTACCAGTCACTGGTCTCAGTTTCAGTTACTATTAGAACAGTGGTAGTTACTATTAGAACAGTGGTAGTTACCATTACCAGTCACTGGTCTCGGTTACTATTAGAACAGTGGTAGTTACCATTACCAGTCACTGGTCTCAGTTACTATTAGAACAGTGGTAGTTACCATTACCGTCACTGGTCTCAGTTACTATTAGAACAGTGGTAGTTACCATTACAGTCACTGGTCTCAGTTACTATTAGAACAGTGGTAGTTACCATTAGTCACTGGTCTCAGTTACTATTAGAACAGTGGTAGTTACCATTACCATCACTGGTGAATAGCGTAAATGAACACTGATCCGCAGTGTGATCCAACAGCCAGCCCCCCCCCCTTTAAAACTGCTCCTAAAATTGACCAATAATGTGGACCTCACAAAAGCCTTTTGTGGTCCCAATTAGCTGCAGAGTTACTTGAAACCAGAATGGCCTTCCCAGGTAGAGGGCAATTATCCCCAGTAACCATGAGACTTTCTGAACAAGAGGGATGTTAAGTGTGTGTGTGTGTGTGTGTGTGTGTGTGTGTGTGTGTGTGTGGTCTTGGCTAAGAAGACTGCTGTTCCTTGTAATTGCATATTACAGCCTTTATTATGGCCAATTATTTCCCTTTGAAGATGATTAGACATTTTTTACGAGTTTTTTTTTCTTTTTCCCCCTTTACCCAGTTTCACAAAGAAATTGCTGTGTAAAAAAAAACTTCACATTGTGTCTAGCATCATGCTACGACCTGGGCAGCAAATGTACACAAGGACCTGGATAGTGGAAACCCTAAGAGGGCTTTTAAGATACCCCTGGATGGGATGAGGAGAAGAAGAAATCTTGTGTTTGAAGATACAAAAACATAATGAGATTCTTTCTGACGAGAAGAGGATGCAGAGCAGAGAGCGTAAGAGCGAGGAAGAGGGGAGAGAGAGAGACCCATTGGCCAGAAAGAGTGGGAGAGAAATAGATTAGGGGAAATAAGTGATTCGTCACCTAGCTTTGCTAACAGCACGAGAAGACTTGGGCATATCTGCGCCACAGCTATGCACAATACGTTGCCCAGTATACTCCCATCTGCAAAAACATAAACCTATCTTTATGAAAGAGCTTGGAGAGAGGTAGGGAGAAACTAGACAGGAAAGACTAGGGTGTTTCTCTAAAACCTTGAAATTATTCTGAAGTGGACCGGAGGAAGAAATAGGCCTACATCCTTTGAATGTAAAAAAGGGCTGTCTGGAGATTCGCCAACTCATTTACTTTCGGCAGTTCGCTCTCCCTCTCTGTCCTCCAAACCAAGCAACCCCCCTAACCTCTGCATATTAACTGGA
>NC_036873.1:2122580-2175187 GCF_002910315.2 Salvelinus sp. IW2-2015
TGGAGACATCCTTAAAGCTTCAGGATTATCTCAACACACACACACACACACACACACACACCACACACCACACACACACACACACACACACACACACACAAAGCTTCAGTCTCAACTCAAATGCTTTCAATACCGGTGAAACTCTAAGAATCTCAAAAAGAACTCCTTCAAAAAATAATAACTGGCAGTTAGTTTGACTTGCCATCATTTTTTGTGGAACCATCTCTCTTGAACTCTGAGATACATTCTCCGGGTCCCGTGTGTGTGTGTGTGTGTGTGTGTGTGTGTGTTCTGGCAGATGGTCAGTTAGGTGCTCTCTGACCACTGTAGCCAATTAGAGAAGCTATTGAGAGGTCAGAGGTCAAGATTGGCCACCTGCCAACCGACATGGAGTCTTGTATTTGCATGCACCTTAAAAAATATAAAAATCACACACACCATGTCCGAATACCCATACTAGCGTACTACATGCTTAAACTCCATACAATGCATGTACTCATCGTCGCATACTATTTAGCACGTACTGTTTAGTAAAAAAAGTATGCAGTATGCCACGGCCACAGGCGTAGCGGCTCCTGACTGGTTGAGTAGGTGGGGCGGGGCCGAGTGCCGGTGGATTTTTCAAAATTCAACAGACGTGCATCACATTAAGCAGCCTGATAATAGCTCATTTCCAATTCGATTAATTTCTCTTAACTCTGAATGGAATAAATATGGAGTTATAGGCCTACTCAGGCTGGTTATAAGCAGACAAATCACATTCAACCTAAACCGTAGGTAAATATTTTCCACTTGAACATATTTATTAGTGAAACCAAAGTGCTGTAACATAAATAAATTAAATCAAATAGCCTAGGACACACCAAAACTTTAACTGTTCAAATCGGGTGTATGGCAAATTCAGAACCGCTGGACAGCAACATAGTAAACTAAAGCACTGGTCATTGGGAATGAGATCAGAGTGACTGCTAAGGCTTGTCCCCGGTGCCGACATCGTCAGAAATCCAAAGATGGTTTAGAAGGCCAAGAGAAAAATAAAAGCTTTTCAAATTAGAAAACTGAAATCAACTATTTATAAAAAAAAAAATGTTTTCAAAGATGTAGCCTATGATGCAATACTCAATCATTTTAAGGATAACAAAATCTACTTCGACTACATTTGAACACCGCCGCAGAAACTTCGCTATTCGGCATCTTCCCAATTAAGTAGCCTAGTTTTGTTGTTTGGCTACTTGAAGAGAACTAGGGCCTGTCACTCGCAGACCACCTCTTCCAATGCATTGTGGGAAAGTGTGCATCTAATCCCACTAGATAAAGAACTGAGATGAGTATAACATCCTGGCATTTAAACAATCTCGATTTTCGAAAACTCACATACTATAAAACACATTTTCGCCTACTGAAAACGCCCCATTGCGTCGTTTCACGCTATTCAGTGATTTCGGGAGCGCATCCCCTTATCTAATTGATCAGCTTTTGTCAAAGCCAACATGAGTATGACATCCGGACAATAAAAGTACTCGATTTTCAAAATGTCGCATACTATTATACTTCCATTTTTTCTGCATACTATTTAGGACGCAACTATGGGTATTCGGACTCTCTCCCAGTCAATACACTCACACAAAAACAAAATGCGCTAATATAACCACTGCAGCACAAAGTATTGCGGCACTACAGCCTATTAGCCAGTCACCCGGATTTAAGACACACGTCTTTCCTGATTCCCACAGGCTTGTCGAGTCATGTGACTTCTAAAGCGCCACTAGATTCTGTCTGCATCTCAAATTGCACCCAATTCCCTATAGGCCCGGGTCAAAAGTAGTGCAATATGTAGGGGATAGGGTGTCACTTGGAACACAGATTCTGTCTCCGCTGCCAGGGGACACCAGAGAGAGCCCCTGGCCCCTAGCCAGAGATGCCACAACCCTGAGGAGACTAGAGAGAGGGGAGGGGGAGATGGAGAGAGGGCATAGGGAGAGAGAAAGAGGGAGAGCAAAAACAAAAGCAAGAGTGTGCCAGTGGGAGAGAGGCTGTAGAGCCGACCGACACAGCAGACAAATAGAGGGCCGTTAACTTTGCTACATCGGCTCAAGCAATTACATGGCTATTCCTTTGTGTTAGTAGGGAAAAGAATGGGTACGAATTAGGCATTAGGAATGAACYGGGTCGGGAGCAGAACAGAGTTACGGGCAGAGGACCGAGTTTCTATTATTCCTAGATAGTTTTGCTGTGTGTGTGTGTGTGTGTGTGTGTGTGTGTATCTGTGAGAGAGAGTCACTGCCAAGGGAGCGGTTTGATTACCTCTCCTCTCATTCTCTTTAATAACAGTACTTAAAGAATGCTTCATCTACAGAACAGAGAGAGACAATAGTTACTGGGCTTACTAAGGAAGAAAGGGATGAGGGTTTTCTGAATGAGCTTTTAGAAAAGGGTGGACGCAGTATTAAATCATGTTGAATATACTGTCCTGCTCTGTATATTATAGTATGATCATACATTCCCTCTAGTTAAACGAAGTGGGACAATGCAACATATGGTGATATTATAGAGATAGAAAGTAATTTATCTGAGACACACACTTTGTAGGGTCAGGAAGAGTTTAAAAGATCAGTCCCCCAGAAATTGACAAAATGCTCTTGGTGCTTTGCCTCTTCACACCCTCGCCATGGTAACCGTTGATAGTCTCCCACGCTGGCATCTGCTGCCCACAGTCTGCCAACTGTGCCCTCCCCCTTCTCTCCCAGTGGGCCCTGTCCCCATTGCATTCAGAATAGTCTATCTCCACCCCTCCCCCCAGAGTTCCCCCAAAGTGGCCTACACTGTACATAAACAATTCAATACTGTATGCGAGTGCAGTAAAAAGTATGACTCTGAAAGAAAGGCCCTTGGTAAGGTAACCAGATTTAGGATATTAAAAAGCGGGAATTTTATTTATTTTATGTATAGCTGCACGAAAATTATTAAAAATGAAAAGTGCCTTGGAACTATATTTAACTATACATTTTCATTATAGTTCTTTCAAATAATTTAATTGTAAAACACAAAATGGATTACCCCTCCAGGTCTTAATCTTAGCCCATCTAGTAATTCAAAAACTACCCAAGTCTGGTGGCCTATGCTGTTGGAGACACTTTCTGGCCATGGTTATTCATGAGATGGTTACAATGCATCACCGATCAAACGTTCATATAAAAAATGTCCAACTAGGACATTTTAAGGGGACAGGCCACCAAAACCGGGGAACGTCAGCGGAAACGTCCGGTCACCCTAGGTATCTCTAATAGGTTATAATTGCATATGATTAGTAAGTCCTTATGTACTAGGGATGTACTTGTTTCACTTCAAAAACTAACTGCCACCACTGGTCCTAATACCTATCATGAGCTCTCAAGGCTTACACATCAAACTTTTCTACATTTCACACCAACCAGAACGCTCAATAGATCAGGACCTGATTAGAATAGCGTCTGGTACAAGAGGCACAGCTGCTGCTGCACTAGTAATGTGGTTTACACACACACAAAAAAATATTCACTGACAATTAGGTTCACAGTAACAACTAAAAACGTTTTAAATATGCCAGTCATGGTTGCCAGAGTAGAGGCTAATATCGTCATTAAAATCAGAAGTTGGGAGAGAAAACACTAGTAGTATGTTCCATCTAGGTTGTGTGTGTGTGTGTGTGTGTGTGTGTGTGTGTGTGTGCATTCGCTCTGTGAGCTTTGAGAGGACAAGGACACTAACTGGAAGTTGTAGTCTCCAGCGCCCTCTTCAGGTGAAACCGTGTCACTTCTTCTAGTTCAGACATCCAGGGGCTGAGACAAGAATCAAGATGTCCTTGTAGAACAGAGGTATAGCTACTGAATCATTTCACTGTAAAAGCTCTCACTCGGACACGCTCTCTCTCGCTCGCTCTCAGAAGTAGAAACAGATAGTACGAGCAAGCAGTTGAAGGAGACAGGAGAGCATTCCATCTTCCATCCAGCTATTCTATCATTTTCGAAGAAACACATTTATTTTCCAGCATGTGCCATCCGCTCTCATTTCACCCTCAAACTACCTGGTTTCCATGACAACTACACAAAAACATCTCTCTCCTTTCCCGCTCGTTGGGGTTAAGAGCACCGGCCTCCATCGCCGGTGTTCCATTAAAACCCCATCTGTGCTGCAGAGTAGTCGCTCTCTTCCTTGTTGGCCTCAGCTGTGTTGTCTGAGCGTGTGACGCTTGTTGTTTCGCCCATTAAAAAAACAACTGCCTTAAGCAACAACAGATGACTTGCTACTGCTTATTGTTAAGGGCTTGTCTGGTTTGAAAGAGGCTGTGCACTGTAAWGAGAGGCAACTACGAGGTGAGAGAGAGAATGAGAGTGAGGATGAGTGTGAAAAAGCACACCATGTGGTCCTGTGAGGAAAAAGACGGCCTCGGCAGGCCCAGACAGATGGAGCCTAGCGTCTGTCTTGAGTGCGAGAGAGAGGGGGCATCGGGGGGTGAGAAGGCAGGAGTCAATCACCGCACACACTTCACATGTTGGACTGGCTAGTGCTGTTCAAGTGGCTAGTGTGATTATGGCCTAGCAGCATGTCAGTTGGGGTTCACAGTTCACTAGCTGCTGAAGTGGCCGGCATGTTGCCCAGGCCTGGGTTCAACCCTTCATTTCCCTTCAAATCTTGTTTAAGATTGATTGAGGCTTGTTTGGAGCATTGGAACGAATGGAATAGACCCAAAAATGCTAACACCGCTAATTGGCACTCAATCGAATGCTTAGTATTTCAAGAAAGCTCATTGCTGTTTTAAACCTAGTTCCGACTTACATCAAGTTATGGAACCAGCATACACTGAGTGTACAAAACCTTAAGAACACCTGCTCTTCCATGAACAGACTGATCAGGTGAAAGCTATGATCCCTTATTGATGTCACTTGCTAAATCCACTTCAAATCAGTGTAGATGAAGGGGAGGGACAGGTTTAAAGAAGGATTTTTAAGCCTTGAGACAATTGAGACATGGATTGTGTATGTGTGCCATTCAGAGGGTGAATGGGCAAGACAAAAAGATTGAAGTACCTTTGAACGGCGTAGTGCCAGGCGCACCAGTTTGTGTCAAGAACTGCAACGCTGTTGGATTTTTCCACACCACAACTTAATACAATTGTGGAAGCATTGGAGTCAACATGGGCCAGCATCCCTGTGGAACGCTTTTGAAAACTTGTAGAGTCCATGCCCCAACAAATTGAGGCTGTTCTGACTGCAAAAGGGGGGTGCAACTCAATATTAGGAAGGTGTTCCTAATGTTTTGTACACTCAGTGTATATAGGCGAGTTTCACATTAACCTAGGGTTCCTCATTGTGGTGATATTACTAAAGTAAATCTTACCGCAGGATAGTAGGTAGTGGTACCATAGCGATGTTACTAGGTAGATCCTACCATAAGGAGAACTTGTAATGGACTGTGTACTATAGTGATGTTCCTAGGTAGATCCTACCATAAGGATACTTGGTAGTGACTGTGGTACTATAGTGATGTCCCTAGGTAGATCTACCATAAGGAGACTTGGTAATGGACTGTGGTACTATAGTGATGTCCTAGGTAGATTCTACCATAAGGATACTTGGTAATGGACTGTGTACTATAGTGATGTCCCTAGGTAGATCCTACCATAAGGATACTTGGTAGTGGACTGTGGTACTATAGTGATGTCCTAGGTAGATCCTACCATAAGGAGACTTGGTAATGGACTGTGTACTATAGTGATGTTCCTAGGTAGATCCTACCATAAGGATACTTGATAGTGGACTGTGGTACTATAGTGATGCCCCAGGTAGATCCTACCATAAGGAGACTTGGTAGTGGACTGTGTACATAGGGATGTCCCTAGTAGATCCTACCATAAGGAGACTTGGTAGTGGACTGTGTACTATAGTGATGTCCCTAGGTAGATCCTACCATAAGGAGACTTGGTAATGGACTGTGGTACTATAGTGATGTTCCCAGGTAGATCCTACCATAAGGAGACTTTGTAGTGGACTGTGGTACTATATGATGTTCCCAGGTAGATCCTACCATAAAGAGACTTGGTAATGGACTGTGGTACTATAGTGATGTCCCAGGTAGATCCTACCATAAGGAGACTGTAATGGACTGTGGTACTATAGTGATGTCCCCAGGTAGATCCTACCATAAGGAGACTTGGTAATGGACTGTGGTACTATAGTGATGTCCCTAGGTAGTCCTACCATAAGGAGACTTGTAGTGGACTGTGGTACTATAGTGATGTCCTAGGTAGATCCTACCATAAGGAGACTTGGTAATGACTGGGTACCATAGCGATGTTCCTAGTTAGATCCTACCATAAGGAGACTTGGTAATGGACTGTGGTACATAGTGATGTCCCCAGGTAGATCCTACACATAAGGAGACTTGGTAATGGACTGTGGTACTATAGTGGTCCCCAGGTAGATCCTACCATAAGGAGACTTGTAATGGACTGTGGTACTATAGTGATGTCCCCAGGTAGATCCTACCATAAGGAGACTTGATAATGGACTGTGGTACTATAGTGATGTTCCTAGGTAGCCTACCATAAGGAGACTTGTAATGGACTGTGGTACTATGTGATGTCCCTAGGTAGATCCTACCATAAGGAGACTGTGAATGGACTGTGGTACTATAGTGATGTCCCCAGGTAGATCCTACCATAAGGAGACTTGATAGTGGACTGTGTACTATAGTGATGTCCCCAGGTAGATCCTACCATAAGGAGACTTGATAGTGGACTGTGGTACTATAGTGTGTCCCAGGTAGATCCTACCATAAGGAGACTTGATAGTGACTGTGGTACTATATGATGTCCCCAGGTAGATCCTACCATAAGGAGACTTGGTAGTGACTGTGTACTATAGTGATGTCCCCAGGTAGATCCTACCATAAGGAGACTTGATATGGACTGTGGTACTATAGTGATGTCCCCAGGTAGATCCTACCATAAGAGACTTGGTAGTGACTGTGGTACTATAGTGATGTTCCCAGGTAGATCCTATCATAAGGAGACTGGTAGTGGACTGTGTACTATAGTGATGTCCCTAGGTAGATCCTACCATAAGGAGACTTGGTAATGGACTGTGGTACTATAGTGAGTTCCTAGGTAGATCCTACCATAAGGAGACTGTAATGGACTTGGTACTAAGTGATGTCCCAGGTAGATCCTACCATAAGGAGACTTGGTAATGGACTGTGGTACTATAGTGATCCCCAGGTAGATCCTACCATAAGAGACTTGGTAATGGACTGTGGTACTATAGTGATGTCCCCAGTAGATCCTACCATAAGGAGACTTGTAATGGACTGTGGTACTATAGTGATGTCCCCAGGTAGATCCTACCATAAGGAGACTTGATAATGGACTGTGGTACTATAGTGATGTTCCTAGGTAGATCCTACCATAAGGAGACTTGGTAATGGACTGTGGTACTATAGTGATGTCCCTAGGTAGATCCTACCATAAGGAGACTTGATAATGGACTGTGGTACTATAGTGATGTCCCCAGGTAGATCCTACCATAAGGAGACTTTGTAGTGGACTGTGGTACTATAGTGATGTCCCTAGGTAGATCCTACCATACGGATACTTGGTAATGGACTGTGGTACTATAGTGATGTCCCCAGGTAGATCCTACCATAAGAGACTTGGTAGTGGACTGTGGTACTATAGTGATGTCCCTAGGTGGATCCTACCATAAGGATACTTGGTAGTGGACTGTGGTACTATAGTGATGCCTAGGTAGATCCTACCATAAGGATACTTGGTAGTGGACTGTGGTACTATAGTGATGTCCCTAGGTAGATCCTACCATAAGAGATACTTGGTAGTGGACTGTGGGACTATAGTGATGTCCCCAGGTATTCCTACCATAAGGATACTTGTAATGGACTGTGGTACTATAGTGATGTTCCTAGTAGATCCTACCATAAGGATAACTTGGTAGTGGACTGTGGTACTATAGTGATGTTCCTAGGTAGATCCTACCATAAGGATACTTGATAATGGACTGTGGTACTATAGTGATGTCCCCAGGTAGAGCCTACCATAAGGAGACTTGGTAATGGACTGTGGTACTATAGTGATGTCCCCAGGTAGATCCTACCATAAGGAGACTTGATAATGGACTGTGGTACCATAGCGATGTTGCTAGGGAGATTCTACCATAAGGAGACTTGATAGTGGACTGTGGTACTATAGCGATGTTGCTAGGGAGATCCTACCATACGATACTTGGTAATGGACTGTGGTACTACAGCGATGTTGCTAGGGAGATCCTACCATAAGGAGAATTGGTAATAGACTGTGGTACCATGGCGATGTTGCTCGGGAGATCCTACCGTAGGGATATTTGGTATCCAGTCTGTCGTTGGCAGAGCAGGACCAGGGCAGCAGGTCATCATCACAGCCGTTGGGCATGCCGTTGTAGCCGATGCCCACTATCTTATTCTCCCGGTTAACAATACATGCTCCAACCTAACACACACACACACACACACAGAGACAGAGACAGAGTTCATTTAACGTTCAGACAGAGTGCACATATTATTTCTCAACTGTGTTGCATCTAGGCTAGAAGATGTGACTAGGAGTACCATTGGCCCCCCCCAAAAACAAACGGCAAAACATTATGTATTTGGGTGAGAAAATATTTTCCTACGCAATCTAGCCTAGCATGTAGGCCTAAGAGTTTAACATTTATGCAAGTAGAGGCAGAGCAACTTGGAATGAAAAGTGAGGAGGTCAATGTTCAGTGGTTTAGAGAGTTGGGGAAGAGAAGAAAGGGGGATGTCCAGCTGAGAGCTAGGCCAATTAGAGATGGAGCGAGCGAGAGAGATGAGAGAGACATCAACTTTATCAGGAATCGCATGCAAGCACAAAACCTCTACTCCACCGTAACTAACACAGTGGAACAGGCAATCAGGAGGGATTCTAATCTAACTCACAAAAACATCGAAGTTTTCAAACCACTTCTTCTCTAATAACGATCGGTCATCCAACCAATGAGGGTGCGGCGGCTGAACCGTTCCGCATGCCCTTCACTGTACTGTTAGTTGGTTTTCTCCAGATGAACTGGCATAGCTCCAACACATCAAACGACCCAGAGAGCCCACCCCCCGCCATGGCTCTCCCCAGGACGCTGTGCTTTGATCAGGGCTAGAAACGCTCCGCCAGGCCCCTTATCACTTTAAAAAGACCCACGCACCACCTTCCTCCGCTCGCCCCCCTCTCCTAGCCTCACCCCGTCCATCGATACATCAACCCCCCCAATACCCTCCACCCAGCCCCATCACTCATATGTTAGAATGATAGAAGGGTGTCAGAGAAATGTGTGAAAGACAGTCAGCCAGAGAGACAAAAAGACTAGAGAGCGAGTCAGAGAGAGAGCGAAGTGATAGAGGGTCCTTCTCTGTGTCATAGGACCGACTAAGACAAAGTCAGACGAAGCTTGAAGATGGTACGTAGTGTTGCTGTTCAGATCACAGATCAAATTAAGTTCAGTCTCGACTCGCGTCCCCTTGGCTTTGTGCTGTGTGCACACATGCGACTGTCTAGAGAGCATTGCTGAATTAATGTAGGGGGGCTATTTGAAGGGTACATCTGACGAGGGTAGAGACTAGAGAGAGAGCTGAGCCTTAAAACAGAGGCTGTAGCGTACACACGACCACATCGACAGAAGAGGGGGGAACTAAAAAGGGGGGGGGACAAAGAAAGTGGCTTCTTGAGAGAGAGAGAGAGCTCACTGAGGGATAAGCTACCATCCTTTCTTGTGGGTGGACTGCGTCAACTAAGGTGGTCAGATATCAACGGGGGGAAATGTGGCAAAAGCGAAAGGCGGAAGGAAGCTTCGTCCTTCGGCCCCCCCGTGGCGGTCTGTAAACACGGAGGCCTCGTGAGGACCCGTCGCTGAGAGACATGAAACAGCGCCAGATATCCCTTTCTTCCGAGAGGGGAAAAAGGAAGAGAAAATAAAGGATAGACGACTAAAGCTCCAACCCTCCGTTTCATCCTCGTACTGTTTTGATCAGGGAAGGCTTGGCTGGCTTAAAAACTTTTCTTTCTGTCGTTCTTCTAATCCCCACCTCTCATTCTCCTGAGGTGGAGACAAGACAACATCCTGAACTAGCTTAGAAATGAGAGGTCATTAGAGAAGGCTTGTGTTGAAATTTCCTCCCTTTCTCGGTCTCGGTCTCTTGACTTTTTCCACATTTAGTTGTGTTACAGGCAGAATTTAACATTTATTACATTTAGATTCATGGTAACTGGCCTACAAACACACACAAAATACTCCATAACGTCAACGTAGAATTGTTTTTAGACATGTTTACATAAATGAAAAACTGAAATGTCTTGAGTCAATAAGTATTCAAACCCTTTGTTATGGCAAGCCTAAATAAGTTCAGGAGTAAAATTTTGCTTAACAAGTCACAATAAGTGGCATGGACTCACTCTGTGTGCAATAATAGTGTTTAACATGATTTCTGAATGACTACCCCATCTCTGTACCCCACACATTCAATTATCTGTAAGGTCCCGCAGTCAAATCAGTGAATTTCAACCACAAAGACCAGGGAGGTTTTCTAGACAGTCGCAGACACGCACCTCATGTGCACTTACTCGCGCACACACAGAACAAAGCCAAGGGGACTTTAAAACAGAGTTAAATGGCTGTGATCGGAGAAAACTGAAGATGGATCCACAACATTGTGGCAAATAAATATACTTTATGTCCTAAATACAAAGCGTTATGTTTGGGGCAAATTCAATATCTCTGAGTACCACTTCATATTTTCAAGCATGGTGCATCATGTTATGGGTATGCTTGTCATCGGCAAGGACTAGGGAGTTTGTGATAAAAATAAATTGAATTTTTCACTTTGTCATTATGGGATAGTATGTAGATAAATGAGAGAAAAAAAATCAATTAAATCCAGTTTGAATTCAGGCTTTAACACAATAACATGTGGAACAAGTCAAGGGGTGTGAATACTTTCTGAAGGCACTTACTCCCAGCAGCAGGTGTGGAGTCAGTGGGCACCTGGATAGAGAGAGATGGAGTGAGGATTATTGGATCCATAGACCCCCTGCTGTGCCCCACTGGTCTCTCCCCCCTCCGTCCCCATTCCTTCCCCTGGGGGTTGAGCTTATCACAGAGGAGCAGAGCCAGCTCTCGTCGAGGGCTGGGCGATATGGCCAGCATATCAAGGTATTTCATTAGGATCCCCATTAGCTGTTGCAAAAGCAGCAGCTACTCTTCCTGGGGTCCATATACAACATGAATCACGACATAACACAGAACATTAATAGACAAGAACAGCTCAAGGACAGAACTACATAAAAAAAATTGTAAAGGCACACGTAGCCTACATATCAATACAGACACACAAACTAACAGGAGGTGTTGCTTTATCTGTTTTTGAAACCAGGTTTGCTCTTAATTTGAGCAATACGAGATGGAACAGAGTTCCATGCAATAATGGCTCTATATAATACTGTACACTTTCTTGAATTTGTTGCTGGAATTTAGAGAGACTGTGGTGAACACAGACCCCTGGCCTGGCTGTGTTGGTGTGTAGGGGTGTGTGTGTGTGTGTGTGTGTGTGTGGTGTGTGTGTGTGTGTGTGTGTGTGTGTGTGTGCTGTGTGTGTGTGTGTGTGTGTCAGGAGCTGTGTGTAAGTTGACTTTGCAACAATTTGGGATTTTCAACATGTTTCTTCTAAAAAGAAGAGGGAAGTGATTCAGTCAGTCTCTCCTCAACTCTTAGCCAAGAGAGTCTGGCATGCATAGTATTTATATCAGCCCTCTGATTACAATGAAGAGCAAGGCGTGCTGACCTGTTCTGGGCCAGCTGCAGATTAACTAGGTCTTTCCTTGCCGCACTCGACCACGTGACTGGACAATAATTAAGATTGACAAAACTAGAGCCTGTGGAGTGTGGTGTCAAAAAAGCAGAGCATCTCTATCACAGACAAACCTCTCCCCATCTTTACAACCATTGAATCTATATGTTCTGACCATGACAGTTTACAATCTAAGGTAACACCAAGTAATTTAGTCTCCTCAACTTGTTCAACAGCCACACCATTCATTACCAGATTCAGGTCTAGAATTAAGGAGATGATTTGTACCAAATACAATGCTCTTAGTTTTAGAGATGTTCAGGACCAATTAATTACTGGCCACCCATTCCAAAACAGACTGCAACTCTAAGGGTTGCAGTGACTTCATCAACTGTGCTTTATTTTGACGTTATTTTATGTTTTTGAATAACGTAAATTCAAAATTTGCTTTATGAGTAGTGTGTGACCCTAGGATGGCAACACATACATTCTAAGTGATTTCAATGGGTCTCTCTCCCCATTCTTATTGTTTTATACTGTTCAATTCAACTTCAACTCAGAACTGTTCAGCATTTATCAATTTCTGCATTTCCTGCACTAATTTGAGATCATATCCACACTGCCACATAGGGTCGCACAATATTGGCAAATGTTGCAATTGCGATTTTCAACCAAATGTTGCAATTGCTGATCAAAACTCTTGGGTGAACTATTGGAATCATGGAAATATTATTATTATTTTAATTCTATAGTTAGAATAGAATAGTAGGCATAGTTTGACATGACAACAAATGAAAATGCCAGGGAGGAGTTATTGTGACAGGGTAGGAACCAAAGTGTTGGTCAGTGTTCCCTTCGGGACACTAATATTTTTGGCTACATGAAATGTTGTTTTCTCTTCGCTACTTCATGTAGCTAACATACTCATGCTTCGCCTAATACTCTTTGGTTTAGAAGCATGTTGCACAAACAACATGCTGATTTAGGCCTAAACCGTCACTGGTATCAGGCTGTATAGCTAGCTATGTTTGCACTGACTCAATACATTTATTAGCTAGCTATAACTATTTAGTGGCAACTTGCTAAGAAAAGACAGACTAGCTGTTTGCAGATGTAAGAAACAAACTAATAGTGTAATTATAGAATGCTTGTGGATTTATATTACTGAACGCAAGTGTTTCGTGGTCGAGCAACAACAAACGCGCTCAAGTGACAGGGGGCGGGGCTAGGGCGAGAGACTTTTGTTCTCACACACACACTAACATGCACAAATGCACATACAGCTGTATGAAAGTGTATCGAATAATTAAAAATGAGTCCAGATTTCCCACACGACATCTATTTTTGACCAAATACTTTAGGAACCATTAAAAAAAAGTATTGAAAATCTCTGCCCTGTAGCCATTTTTCCCCCTCCATTTCTCCAATATCCCTCACTCTCCCTCCATCCACTTCTGTGGGTCAGAAATCCATTTCAAAACAAGCTCTAGGTCGATCATCAAACTAGACAGCACAGTGCAGACAGGGGGTATAGGTGTCGAAACAAATCAAAACCGACATCCAACTTGGAGCTAACAGGCCTACACCAGTCATCCAATCCCTGACTAAGGCAGACAAGGGCTAAGGCCCCCGACCGCTTGAAACACCCCCCCCCCCCACCGCCCAAACCGGGTGCTTGCCCCACAGCCGGGGAACTCTGGGAACTCAATCAAATACCCGCCGCCGTCTTGACCGGCAGTGTCAAAGAGTGGCGTCCGTGCCAGGGCCTGATCAGAAAGGCAGGGGGGCTTTATTGAGGGCGAAGGGCCTGGCATCTGGATTAATATTTAATAACAGGCAGGGGTGTGGACGCCTTACACAGCCGTGGTAGAGGGAGAAAGGGAGAGAAAGCGGGTTGGAGGGCTGGGGGGGTCAGGATCAATGACGAGGTGGGGTAGGAGGTGGTGATGTTGTTACCTAGGATCTCGAAAGCTTCTTTGAGCTGTGTGTGTGTGTATGTATGCGTTTACCTGTGAGCTGGGATCCTTGCTTCTCTGAGCTGACAGGAAGGCTACAGCCATGAAATATTCAGGCCACTCCAGGTAGTCCTCACGCTTTTTCGTCTGAGCAGAATCAGCGGCCGGGGTCCTAATGGAGGGGAAGAAAGGAGAAAGAGATGGATAGAGAGAGAGAAAGAAAACGGAGAAAAGGTCAGAACGGGGGGATAGAAGGGGAGACAAAAACAAGGAGACAAAAGAAAATGGAGGTCAGAAAAATGAGCGAAAGAAAGGTGAGGAAGAGAAATAGAGAGAAGGAGGAGAAGACAAAAGGAGGAAGGATGAGGGAAGGAGAGCGGGTGAGTCTTCGGGATAAGAGAAGACAATAGAAGGAAAGTGACAAGCTAGGGAGGGATGGAGTAAAACAAATTAAATCTTCAAAAGGCTCGTTGGTCAAAAAGGAGCAGTCAGGGGCATCGGTCACGTGTATCACTTGAGGGCAGCATGATGTAGTCTCGGTCTCCATCCTCTTGCTTTACAAAGGAACACGTGTGCCGGCGTGAACGCAAACACACACAGACAAGTTCAGACAGACACTTCACACACATCGATTCAAAGGGCTTCAAACCTGGGTCTTAACCCCATGGAGAACAGACACCCACTCCTTATAATTACAACACCTCTGTCTAGAGTCCTCACTATCCCAGCGTACCTTCTTCGCGTTTTGAAAACAATTATATCCTCTCTTCACTGCTGTGCTCCAGGCCACTCACCCGCCATTACGGATCCAGACACAGGAACCGGGAGCTATTATGGGTACAGTCGCAGAAAGTCCCACTGGGTCAGGCTGGAGCACCTTGGAAACTGAAGCAGCAGTACCCAGCAATTAAACACTACCCATCGCCAACCTAGGGCGGATCGTGGCATAGATCTAGGCCTAGATACCATGTCTGCCTGTCTACAAAGCACTCTCTAAAGTGGATCCAAAGACACAGCGACGGCAGAAGAGGAAGGGATACTTTGAGCTCCTCCACAGTTTGGAGTGTGATCTCTCGGCCGTGCGTTTCGACCTGGCAATTAAACCCTACCCACCTGGCTGGCACACGACAAAGAAATGAAAAGAGCGCCAACCCAGGGCAATAGGGCCAATCGAGACCCATTGCTGTCCAGCAACGCACCACGTCTGCCTGTCTACAAAGACAAGATCGGTGATGTCTTTCACCTATAACCCCCCGCAGACACGACTGGACTCGAAAGAAATGAAGAAGGGATCAGAGAAAGAGACGGAGGGAGAAAGAGGGATGCGTTCGGAGTCGGACACTTTGAACTCCTCTACAGCTCAGACGGAGATCTCGTCCCTACATTTCAAATTGGCTAATGGTTGCCAGCATGCGGAGCAAGACTGTCAAACGGGGAAAACTTTAAAGTGACATTTCCAGGCGTGCGGATGCATTAAGTGGCGTACATCATAGGGCAGAGGGGCCGTCGTCGCTCAAAAGACAAAAGAAACTACTTGTGTATGCCTTTTCATTGCGGCTTGATCAAATGACGTGGCATTTGTATTTAATTAGGCCTAGCGAATCTAGTTAGAGAGGCTGTTGTAAAATCATTTACAGTTGATGTAGCGATTTGATTTGTTCAAATGTTTAATAAAGCAAGATGAGAGGAATAATAAATGAAATGAATCATAAAACATGAATCGAAACACATTTTCAGTTGAGTAGGCCTCCATCTTCCAATGCAGACTTTCAATCTGGTCCAGCTTTTTAGGGAGAGCATCTGACTCTTCCTTGATACATCTAATTAAGCATTGGTCTCCGGGGAAGCTTTGGTAGCTTAAATGTCTTCTGTTGTCAATTTGTGCAGATGGGTCTTCCTTCTCATCATTCATTAAAGCATCACCTCGAATCTTAATAATCGCCCCACCTGAGACCTGACACCTGGTGGTATTCACGCGGTCTTTCAGAACCCTGGAATCTTCCTGCTGCCATATGTTCAAATGCTGACATAGAATTACAATGACTAGAACAGTCAGACATTGCAATGCCCAATCCCATGCCGCTCAAGTTCAATTCATTGTAATGCTATGGTTCTCCTATGCTACTCCAATGCTAGCTGTTGCTGTGGTCTCAGTCACCCTTCCCTCCAGGACATTGGTCCTTTAAATGAGATGCAGATGAGTGTGTTCGCTCCCCTGGGCTCTTCTGGCTTTCCCAGGCACCAGATTGTCATATCAGAGGTCCTACTCTCTACAGAACGGTGGCCAGCCTTCCTAAACAGGATTTTCAACCGTACAGCTGCTGGGAGAAGAGATAACATGCCATGGGATAATGCTTCCCGGGCGTTCTCCCTTCTGGGGTTTATTATTCCCCAAAATGCCCATTCCTTATTGGCTTAATGAGCGGGAGGACTAGGCTATCATCGCGCTTCCAAGCAGCACGTCAAAATAGGACTTTTCCTGGCTATACTCGGCCCTACATCATAGGCTCTATCTGGGAACAGAGTTTGGGAAATTAAGGCATTAGGCTACCTGGTTTAGTGAAAGTGAAGAATGCCTGTCTGAAAGGGACGGTCGACATAGTGAGTGATATTAGGGAAGGCAGGAAGGCACCTCGGAATGCCAAGTTTGCCAACGTGCATGTTGCGTGGGGATGGAAAGGTCAGAGGTACGCGACCAAACTGTCAACTCCATACATGCACCCTATGGTTGCTACCATAGAATTAGGAATTTAATAGGACATTTATGGTTGCAACCAGTTCAGAGTTGATATGGAATACGCCGGCCTATATGCCTAGCCTTCAGCCTCAGCATTTCTTCACAGCAATATTGAGAAATGCAAAAGCAGAGCTTGTCCAGAAGAACATGACCAAACTGTCAACTCGATGGCAAGCAACAGTTACTCTGAAGGCAGCCTAAAGAGTTTCAGGCTGAGGATTAATATGGAAACAGTATAGAGCTTCAGCCAAAGCATTCTTCACTATCAGATTAAGGTGATACAAGTGTAAGCAGGGTGGAGAGTTGAATACTTTCAAAGGCTGAACTAGTAAAATAGACAGAACAGCGGTGTGCCATACACTGAAAAAATTATCTATGATGAAGGCGCTAAACCTGATGCAACCAGTCTCAAAATGCCATCCAGAGTTCAATCAACACATCCGGAACTCAAGCCTTTCATAACAGCGTGAAAATCACAGTGCAAAGAGACTTTATTCGAGCTTGTAGAAAGGCCCTGGGAGGCACCGGCTCATTTTGGGGGATCAAAACAGCCAAAGTGGGCCCTCAGCCAGCTAAAAGGGGTGGTGAAGAGGGCCAGGGGCCGGCCCAGGTCCCCTTAACCTTCTGGGCCCCTGGCACTCTGCTGGGCGACTGGAACCCTCCAGGTGTCTGTGAGACAGATGAGGGCATGTTACTGGTTGAGCTAGAGTGCCCCTCTGGTTTTGACATTTGACACAGAGTCAGAGTGACAGTGTGGTTGACTGGGAGTAGTGTGTGTGGGATGTGTGTGTTTGTCCTCATTGCCCTCGCTGCTCGTTAGGCTTATGCCCTGTGCCAACACTGCTGACATTCCATGGGCACACCCTCAAATAAGGATGAACGGGGGGGGGGGGGGGGGGGGGGACGGACACACACACACACACATCATCCCTTTTTGAGGGCCACGGATTCATATTGTACTATTTTCAGCTGAAGAGAAACTCTGTGTGTGTGTGTCATGGCTTATGCAGGATCCATATTCTACATCTTAAACATCCCGTCCCCATGTCTTTCACCAAGATGGGATCGGGAACTAAGGGGAGTAGGAAAGAGATTACCTGATGCTAAATATAAAACTGAGACACAGTGCACGGAAACTAAGTGAAAATCATGTCTGAAGAGGATAGATTCTATTTTATCCTGAGAATGAGGACAGCTACAGTGGTTTCTAAGGTGTACACACAGACTGTTGAAGCTGCCAACCCTCCCCAGTCTCGCACACACTTTTCCCTCTTAGTTATTCCCACAACTCTCACTAAATGCCTTGATCCCAATGAAGTTAGTTCTGTCGGTTGGTATACATTATAGCTAAGTGCCTAGCTTGCACATGACCTTGTTTCAATATACTGTAACTTAGCTAGCTAGCTATCTATCTATCGTACTAGCTAGCTACATTGCTAATGACTTTCTGAATATGCTGCTAACAACAAACGCGAACTATGTTTATTTATTGAAGTTGTGTGTTGCTATCAGAGAACTGAAGGAGCTAGCTAGCTAGTACTACTTAGCCTAGCTAGCTAGTACTACTGTAAAACGCATGCAACCAAACAACTGACAATTCGCTGCTAACTTCAAAGTGAAACCATAAAAGTTACCCATTCAGTTGGGAAGTGAAACCATAAAAGTTACCCATTCAGTTGGGATGCCTCGTGCTTCATTTCTTGGCTCATCTTTGTTTCTGTGCTAGCAAGCTGCCAAGCTAACACTGTACAGATGTGGCGTAGGGCGCCTTTCTTTTTCCCAACACAGTTAAGCCAAAACCACGCCCAGTTATTCCGAGGGGCGTCTACAAGGCGTTGAGCGCTCTCCAAGTCTGGAAGTGAATATCGCGTTGAGCGCTCTCCAAGTCTGGAAGTGAATATCGCGTTGAGCGCTCTCCAAGTCTGGTAGTGAATATCGCGTTGAGCGCTCTCCAAGTCTGGAAGTGAATATCGCGTAGCGAGAAATTTCAGTCACTGATTAATAACATTTCCCCGTATTTCAAGATTGAAAATATGATAACTTAATGTCGTGGACCGAGTGAGTCATTAAAGTCCCTTAAACGCTCAAATACAGATTCAATGGCTGTAGCATAGTGTATTCAACTGAATGATTAGCTAATAAATATTTGAGAAATTATGAATAATAAGCATATTCTTTTACCTGATAATAGGCTACTACTGATAATATAGCAACTTCAAATACCGAGCTAGTAACGTTAAGTAGCCTGGGTTAGCTGACCTTCAATTGAGGGAGTTCAGCAGAGTTCTCTGAGACATTTTTACAACTCATTGAAACTCTTAAAATAAATACATGGGCAAATGTTACCAAACATGATAACGGTAGGCAGCTTATTGTTAAATGACACCTTCCATCCTTACCTTGGAAAGTCACTGTCGAGCCAATGGGAGCGTAGTAGAACGCCGGGGGCGTTGGTTTTGGCTTAATAACTGCGTTGGGGGAAAGAAAGACGCGGACGTAGGACACAGCACAAGCATGAAAATCTCCCACGCTGGAAATTGTAATGAGGTTCAACCCCCAGCCCATATTAGTGAATGTGTAAGTACACGTGGTTGTCTTGTTGAACAAACATCTGTAGAGCGCACCAAACTACAGTTAGTCTTCCAAGGTGGACTTCCGTGAACAATATGTATAACCTGCGAAATGTGTGCTCTCTGCCACTGTAAACTGAAGAAATTGCTGCATACGGCCAAAAACAGTAAAGCGAGGGACAATATATCCTCCCCGGCCACTACGTGGCGGTCATGTGTCTTACTAAAACCACAGACAAAACAAGGAGTTCGCTGTTTGGCTTTGTGTGTCGTCACAGAGTCAGAGGTGTTACTGTTCTTCCCTGGTGCAGATGTGTTTGGGAACAGAATTATGATACAATCTCCCTTCTTTTTTTATGCTGCTAAGTTTTCCAAAAACGATGTTAAATATCTGCTCTGAATTAAGATTCAAAGACGTCTGCAGAAAGAATGGGGTGTCAGCTGTGACATGACACCTTGACTTTGAAAGAATATATTTTGGTTATTGAACTACAGTGAGTGAAGTGGATTTCCACTGGTAACTGAATTACAGTAACAGAATTTCATCATGGGTCCCTGATCTATACTATACAGAAATACATAATTATAGATATGAGTGTCATTCTGGATGGTGATGTATCCTGAATAGGTTCACAAAGGGAGAAATATGCAATATCTTCCTTTGCATATATGACTATTATTCTACAAACGGACTATCAATCTAATGAGTTCTGCCCCCAAACAAGACCACATTTGTTTTTTGTTTTT
The DNA here is from genome assembly GCF_002910315.2 of Salvelinus sp. IW2-2015. Taxonomy (NCBI): domain Eukaryota; kingdom Metazoa; phylum Chordata; class Actinopteri; order Salmoniformes; family Salmonidae; genus Salvelinus; species Salvelinus sp. IW2-2015. The sequence continues at coordinate 2,142,470 of NC_036873.1, forward strand.
AACCTTTATTTAACTAGGCAAGTCAGTTAAGAACAAATTCTTATTTACAATGACGGCCTACAGATTTGGTTGGTCCGGACCAGACCAAATCTGAACCAATCATAGACGTCTAATGTTTCACAAGTTTGGACATCACAGCACAGCACAGTAGGGTACAGTATAGTAGAATTCAGTACAGGACAGTAGAGTAGAGCAGTGGTTCCCAACCTTTTTGTTTACTGTACCACCAACTATTTTGCTCTGCCCAGAGTACCCCTGAAGTACGCCCTCATGTGCATTTTACCAGTAGGCCTATGGTCTCGTGAGTCTTCTCAAGTACCACCTGTGGATAGGCCAAATACCCCCAGGGGTCCTAGTACCCCTGGTTGGGAACCACTGGAGTAGAGTATAGTACAGTAGAGTATAGTTCAGTACAGGAGAGTACAGTACATTATATTGTACTCTACTCTATTGTGCTCTACTGTACTGTAATGAACTCTACTTTACTGTAGGCCTACTGTACTGAACTACACTCTACTTTACTTTACTGTACTGCCCTCTACTGTGCTTCACTGTACTGTACTGTGCTTTCCAAACTTATGAAACATAGACGTCTATGGTTGGTTCTGATTTGGTCTGTGGATGTTGAAATCAAGGCCGGTCCGGACTAAAAAAACGATGTCTGTGGACGATGAAATTAAGGCCAGGGTGGACTGACCATATTTCACCTACTTTTCAACGTCCATGGACGTCCGGTGTCGGTCGGTGCTCAGTGGGTGCAGATGCTGGTTACAGTAAATGGAAAGAGAGGATGGGTGTCGGTAAGTTCCGGGAGAGGTCAAATGAACTGGATCTGAACACAACAGTATGCCAGTAGAAGGGAAGACAGAAGCAAGTGACCTATGGTTTGTGGCTACTATGATTTCCCATTGTAGCCAATTCAATTGCAGTAATTCCGTTACAGATTTGGTAACAGAATAACGAGTTTTAATCACTTAATAATTCATGAGCAAAAATATATATCAGTAAAAACACTAGCTAATTGGTATGTCTATCTTTACTTGTTACTTCTGTGAACTTTGCCTTGTGCCTTGAAATTCGCTCCTATGAACTTCTCATGTTGGTGCTCATGGGTCCTTTTATGGAAATGAACTACTGCATTGTGGGTAATAGGCCCGATGCTCAGTTGGTCTGGCATATGGTATGGGCCTCTCTCAATTCAATTCAAGGGCTTTATTGGCATGGGAAACATATGTTAACATTGCCAAAGAAAGTGAAGTAGATAATAAACAAAAGTGAAATAAACAATACAAATTAACAGTAAACATTACACTCACAAAAGAATAAAGACATTTCAAATGTCATATTATGTCTAAAGTACAAAATGGAAAATAAATAAACATAAATATGGGTTGTATTTACAATGGTGTTTGTTCTTCACTGGTTGCTCTTTTCTTGTGGCAACAGGTCACAAATCTTCCTGCTGTAGTAGGCACACTCTCTCTCCCTCTCTCTCTCTCTCTCTCTCTGCCCCTCTCCCTCCCCCTTCTGCCACTCTCAGGAGGAATGGATCTCCAAGAGATATTGGCCAGATGCATTGAATTCCACTGTTGCTAAACCGATCAAGATTAAAATGGCTTTTTCCTAAGGAATGCATCAGTCATGCTGTAGTTGATTACGTAAATATGTATTTCAGCAGTGTGTTTAGGTGTTTGTTTGAGTTGACAACTAACTTTTTTTCTATCTCCTCTCTCTCTCTCTCTTTGATGCAGGCTCTATTTTCACCAAAGATGTTTCCCTCTGCCTCGTGTTGACCATGTCACAAACTCACAATGGTGCCCTTCTCAAAATGGTGTTTGACTGACTGGTCCGAAAAGGTAGTCTCACTTGGCCAGACTTACACACAGGCATCGGATGGGAACGAGACTTCCAGAAGGGTACCAAAGGTATCAACTTCAGTCCAATTACTTCATACCTTAACCCCTGACGTCATGTCTTAACACCGTACCATAGGTGTCCGTATCTGTAAAAGTGCTTGAGCGATATCCTATGTCAATGTATAGTGTGACAGATTACTGCTAAAATAGACGTCATCATTATGCAACTTACTGTTGTATTCTAGTCAGTTTGAGTACGATCTAGCCAATTCTGCTGTTGTAGAATTGTTCAATGAAATGTTTTACAGATACAGTGAGTTTAGGGGATTAAACAGGTAACTTTCAGATGACTTTGAAGGGGTGGCGGTGGGGGAAATGATTTAAGTGGGGAAAGACGGGTGGAACTGCTCTCAGCAACATCAAAGCTCTACTTACCATTAGAGCAATTTTAGCAGCTTAGCTAATAGTGGTAGAGGATTGAGCCAGAGGTAGCATCTGAAGAAGGCCATGTCTGAGTGTCAAATGGCACCCTATTCCCTATATAGTGCACTACTTTTGACCAGGGGCCCATACATTATCTCACTATGTACGGAATAGGGTTCTATTTGGGATGTAGCACATGACTACCGACGACAAGAATGCTGTGAAATTCTCGTGTTAAACCACAAGTAGAGCGGAGAGCCCACTGACCTAACTCTCCAGAAATGTGCTTAGCAGCTAAAGCTTCACCACCACCACACAATGAAGTCTATGGAGAACTCAGAGAAAACTGATGAACAAGTGTTTATCTGTATTTTCCTGGAAGTATTGAAATGAATGGAAGATACTGTATCTCTCTGTCTTGGTGGTTTAAAATGAAATTCTTGAAAGGGTTTTGTGTGACCTTTAAAGAAGCGTCTGTTGGTTCGTTAGAATGTAGAGGTAATTGCCAAATTAAAGGAAACACCAACATAAAGTGTCTTAATAGGATGTTGGGCCACCACAGGCCGCCAGAACAGCTTTAATGGGCCTTGGCTTAGATTCTGCAAGTGTCTGGAACTCTATTAGAGGGATGCGACACCATTCTTCCATGAGAAATTCCATAATTTGGTGTTTTGTTGATGGTGCTGGAAAACACTGTCTCAGGCGCCGCTCCAGAATCTCCCATAAGTGTTCAATTGTGTTGAGATCTGGTGACTGAGACGGCCATGGCATAGGGTTTACATATTTTCTTTGCTCATCCAACCTTTCAGTGACCACTCGTGCCCTGTGGATGGGGGAATATTTCATCCTATGGGGGCATAGCCATGGTAACCAAAAGAATGGCCCAAATAAAAGCCTGCACAGCATTTTTATGCATGACCATAAGCGTGATGGGATATGCATTGCTTGATTAACTCAGGAACCACACCTGTGTGGAACTACATGCTTTCAATATACTTTGTATCCCTCATTTACTCAAGGGTTTCCATTACTTTGGCAGTTACCTGTATATCTGAATCAGTGTGCTGGCGTGCTGTAGCTGTATGACACAAAAAGAGGCTACAAATAAAGTATTATTATCACCATCATTTTTTATGGGAGTAGATCTCATTGATGACATTCTACCCTCTCTAGAGAATACCCAGCTAGAGGACCCCGGGCGGAGTGGAGGAAGGAGCAGGAGAGGATGTTGAAGGAGTACCTGACAGTAGCCCAGGATGCCCTGGTCACCCAGAAAGAGCTGTACCAGGTGAAATGGATGGATGAATGGATGGAAGGATATATGGATGGATTTATGGGTAAATAAAATAATGACTGAATGGATTGGTGGGTGAAAGGATGGATGAATTAACAAATAGGATGAGTGAATGGATGAACAAAGGAAGGTCAAAGAGCAGTGTTCAATTGGGAGATCTGGTGACTAAGACACACACACCCTTTAAACCCCCTATGCTCCTTTGAGACCCCTCTTTCAAAGTCCCTGAGATCTCTTCTTCCAGCCATGGTAGCCAAAATAATGAGCAACTAGGCATTTTTATACATGATCCTAAGCTTGACGGAATGTTCATTGTTTAATTAACTCAGGAACCACACCTGTGTGGAAGCACCTGCTTTTAATTGACTTTGTATCACTCATTTACTCAAGTGTTTACTTGATTTACTTGTAGGGCATTGCTATTCCAACCAAAACTAAGATGGCAGCCAATCACCATCCCTGAAGTATCCATCAGTGGAGGCTGGCGAGGGGAGGACAGCTCATAATAATGGCTGGAATGAGCCATCCTCCTTTCATCAGCATCCACTGGTATTCATTTATCAAATGTGACAGACGATATGGAAGGAAAGTAGAAGCTTCTGGTTTTCTACTAATTTGATTCCTGCACGTTCAGAAAATCTGATCAAAAGGTCGGGAATGTCCCCGATCTACCAAAATGAGTTTGGAGATAGTCGGAAAAAACAAAAAGACAAAGATGTTTACCCGCAGCGATCAGCAGCACTGCAGAAATGGCACCCTTTCCTGAGCTATTCTCTCTTCCTCCCTCTTTCTTCTCCAACTCTTCTTGATCTATTTATTGCTTTCAACATCTATCAATCTTCCTGTCTTATTTACCACCCCACTGGGCTCACCACGTCATTTTAACGTGGACATTTTTGGTTGAGACGTTGATCAATGAGCCTTTATTCACCCCCTCAAAAAGACTGCCATAAGTTTGTTGAATTCCCAATGTGTTATCACTATGCTTTCAACTATCTAAAAGTACAACCAAATTCCAATAGAAAAACAATGTCAGATTCTTTGCTTAGTTGTCATCTCAATGTGTTATCACCGCACTCTCAACAATTTAAAAGCACAACAAAGTTCAAATGGGAAAACAATGTCAGATATTTTGCATTTATACAACAACTTAATGTCTTATCACTGTGCTTCATCTAATTGCACAACCAAATGACCTGGATTGCAGTTGAGAATACATTGAAAGTACATTTGCAAGTGATCAATGCTGTTCGAGATTCTGTGACAGATATTTATGTTGTGAAGATCTCCAACGACCTGTGACCTTTGCATGCTATCTTGAACATACATATTTTCTATGATTACATAATACGACTTTTATAGTTACAGTAACCTCAAAATGTGGCCATGGTTTAGTTACTCATTTTAAGGTTTAATAAAAAACTGTTACATTAGTTTGTAAGATACTGTATTACAAGTCATATCGAATTGTGTTTGGTTGATAACACTACCAAATATCAACATTAAAGGAGATGTATCTAATGCTTGGATAGTTCCATCTGAACCACTGGATCAATCCTATTCTTTAACTTTTATTTTTGGTTTTGTTGGCGACGTGAATCCAACATATAATTTGTTAACAAGTTAATAGGCAAGTTAAGATTACATTTGACATCAACCAAAGCTTGAAGGCCTGTCTATATGTATTGTCTATTTTTAGTTTAACCCTGGGTTGAATTGAAACAATAGCTGTTGATGACTTCGCAAATGTTACATAGGCCTAAATGACTTATAGAGTATGGTTAGATTTCATTTTCTCTATTAAGCCTACCCTTTGGAATGACTTCGATAGCAACACTGAATCTATTTAGTTATGAAGAGATCTCTCAATAATAATTCTCATGATTGCACATTGCTAGTAGTCAGTGACAAATATCAAAGTTAAGCAGGACTGGTTAACACCCTGGATGGGAGACCAAATGGATAGCTGTAGATAGATTACCTCTCCAGTAGGAGGTGCTGCCTAGCCTATTGCTTTTTTCTGATAGTGGATATAACATTGAAGATCTAACACTATTTCAAAGGTACAAATTCAACATATTATATAAGGGTTTGTCTATAATTGAGATTACCTTGATGATGTAATTCTGTGGTTGAAATTTCACCCTCAAAACAACAGTTTACATTGATGACTTTTTGCAAATCCAATGTATTATTCACATCGATTCCAAGTCACAATACGTTGACAAATTACGTTGAAACAACATTGATTCAGTTTGTGCCCACTGGGACCTCTCATCCATCTCCTCTCCTCCCGCCCTGTCTCTACCTGTCTCTCAACTTCTCTAATGTTCATGTCCTCTCTTGAATGTCATATCAACAATATCTCCGGCTCTGCCCTACACTGACCCGTCTTCCATCTATTCTCCTCCCTTCTGGCTGTCTCTCTATCTACCTCTCTGTATTACTCCATTGCTCCCTTGAATTTCAAACAATATTTCCAGCCATGCACTTCTGACCCGATTGCCCTCTCCATCTCCTCCCTGGTCTGAATGAGCAGCTTGTGATGCAGGTCTGAATGAGCAGCCTGCGAGGCTGATGAGATGAGGAGAGGAAAGGAAAGGAAAGAGAAAGAGAAAGGTGCTGTGTACCTCACAACCAAAAATTACATCACACGGACTCTGAGATAAAGACATATCCCAGCTTTGATCAGAGAATGACATTTTATTCTGTAAAGGCCCACCTACAGGAGGATCAAAGGTTCTCTCATAAAGTAAAAAGGATTCATATTGCCATGGACAGAAGTTAACAAAAAGGTAACAATTGGTTGAGAATGGTTGGGAAAAGTTTGAAAAAAAAACAAACATCAAAAAAGTCTGTGTATTCCTAGAAATAGATTGTCTCACTATAGTTCCTTTTGAAGGGGAGATAAACTTTTTCCAATTATTTGTACAGAAAATGTGTCAAATTGCATCCTAGCCCAAAGAGAACAGACAAGCAATTGAAATTGTAATAAAACTGGGGTTTTTCCCCCTGGCCCAGAGTTCACTCAAGGCAATGTCTTGTAGTCTACGTACCCTGTAGTGTGACTCCATAATGCCTTGCAGGATTACAGCTGATGTTTAACCGCAGGAGAGAAGAGCAATGTGATTATTTCACTAGTCACAAAAACAATGCTGTTAGTCTATTACTTTTATTATTGATCAATGCGTGAGAATCAGCAGGTCTCTAGATAATCACGTGTTGCCTATCTGCCAGGCCTATTTACAAAGCTGAAATATGCACTGATTCACCCATAACAGTCAGAAATAGAAAATATAATTATATACCATATGCTATAACACTGATATACACTGAGTGTACAAAACATTAAGAACACCTTAAGAACACCATTACCTCCTAATATTGACCTGGTCAGTTTATGTCATGGAAAGAGCAGGTGTTCATAATGTTCTGTACACCCAGTGTATAGACTTATAGGATGCCCTTTACATAAAGTTGAGGCACCACACCCTAATGGAGTAATTTCCCTCCCTTATTCGTATCACAATGACCTTTTACCAGTTCAATATAGACACCAATAAAATATATTTTTGGGGGTATTACAGCAATCACAGATTGTCCCTTTAAAGTTATGCAGTGTTGTTAAACTTTCTCTATTATTACATTCAATAATTATTTCCCCAAGTTTATGTAGATATTGAATTATCTGGGGACATATCATATTTTATCCCTGTCACTGTCCCATCATCCTATCTGCCTATATTTTGCAATGGTGCATATTTCACCGTTCCAAAACTTTTTCTCCCAGTTCTTGCATAGAGCGACAGCGGCGGATAACAAAACTATTTAACGCGGCGGTGTAATGTGTCCCGCTTATCTGGAATGGGGAACGGGACCAAATACTTCGATGGGACCAGTGTAACAAGTTGTCTTGACAACACACATTTTCCACTGGTGATGTCTTGGAAAGGGTTAAGCCGCAGGAATGCAACACTCAGGAATGTGCATGCAAATAGATTTATGCTAATGGTATGCTAATGTTCCGTTGGCTGGGAACGGAGTCAAGTCTGTCTGTCCCGGTCTGTCCGGGCCTATGTGTTCAGCTTGGAACCCAAGATGGAGGACAGGGGAAGGCAAAACATGGATCTTTACTGAGTTTTTCGTCGCTTTTTAGTATTCCACTGGAGTTTTTACCGTACTTATGGCGGAACTTTTAGAAGATGAACATGCCTAGAAAGGGGAATGGCCAGCTGCCGTTACCCGACGGCTGGGAAGAAGCAAGGGACTTTGACGGCAAAGTGTTTTATATCGACCACAACACTAAACAAACAAGCTGGATAGACCCGAGGGACAGGTAAGCAAGAGTGCGGCTGTTTGCGAAACTTTGCGAAGTTGACACGGGCAGCGTTTGTAAACAGTTTATAAACAGTTGATACACACTTTTACGTAACGACACAAAAGGGTTTCGAACCAGCAAATGCCTTGAACAGTAACGTTAACTGTTAACTGTTACAGTAGCTAGTTGTATTTTTATAGTGTGAAACTATCAACACGCCTTTGCTAAGTTAGCTAGCATAGCATAATGTTATTGCAAGAACGTGCAGAACGTGTCATTTGAGCATATCTAGTTATTGCAAAAACTCTGATAACTGATAGCTAGTTGCATAGTTTAGAGAAATTGAATTTCAGCTGGCTATGCCGGATGTAGCTAGCTGCTATCTATAGTTTGCTAACTGGATAGCTAACTTTCTGATGCCATGGTTTGGAATAAATTCCTTACGATGCTAACGTTAGCTAGTTTCACAATTTATATTAGGATTCAACAAGCCATAGCTAGCTAACGTAGCTAGCAACATTATTCTTATGAGCTAGCAAGCTATCAAACCAACGTGCTCATTTTATGCAACTACAGCAAACTCGTGAGCTCTGTTGTTGCTGAGATTCTAGAACTTCTACTGCGTATGATTCCATTTGATCAGAGAAGCAAATAGGTACAAAATAAAAGCAATACTAAAGTTGTTACAGTAAAATAAGCTATAACGTTACACCCATTCTCACAGAGAAGCAAATATGTACAAAATAAAAGCAATACTAAAGTTATTACAGTAAAATAAGCTATTTCATTACAGATGGCTATACTTACTATCTATGAAAAGGCAATTAAAATGCTAAGCACAAACGCTAGGGAAGAAAGTGGAGTCTCCTGCACTCTCTGAAAGGACCCTGATAAGAATCTATGCCACTTTTTTTTAAAGCTCCAGCTCCCTAAGTTATCGTTTTGGCTTTTGTAAATGTTTGATTAAATTGTCATGAAAAATATGCTAATCTGAGATCCCCCAAATGTAGGGGCTCCCGAGTGGCGCAGCGGTCTAAGGCACTGTATCTCAGTGCTAGAGGCGTCACTACAGACCCTGGTTCGATTCCATTGTATCACAACCGGCCGTGATTGGGAGTCCCGTAGTGCGGTGCACAATTGGCCCAGCGCTGTCTGAGTTTGGCCGGGGTAGGCAGTCATTGTAAATAAGAATTTGTTTTTAACTGACTTGCCCAGTTAAATAAAGGTCAAATAAAATAAAACATTTCCTCTGGAGAAGTGAAGGCCTCCGGTGCAGATGTATGTTGCCTCCTATAAGCAGGTCTGCTCTAGCTCACTAATCACTGATATGCTGTGCCTTGGTATTGGAGAAATAAAAAACATTTAACACGCAAAACACAATCATGTTAAACTGTAGCATATTTGATTGGCATATTATTATAGGCTAATTTCATGGGGAGGAAGAAACCTAACAGCCCATTGCTTTCAATAATAGGCTAATTCTGTACATTAGCCGGTATTGACACGCACACTTAATTCAATTGAGGTCTTTCTTACCCGTGTTTTATTACATTAGGTTCACCACACGACACAAGCCACTTATGACAAACCATTAAGCTCTAATTATGAGGATAATTGGTCAGAAAGTCCGGCCGTAATGGAAGGATAATGCCTAGCTGCACTATGGAAATGTGAGATTCGTTAATGCTAATTTAGTTGTACGTTACAGTGTCGAGTCATGCATAGATAGAAAATGGGTCGCTTGATTAAAACGCTCAATGACTGAACCTTTCTAGTCATTAGCCTGAGTTCTATTATTGAATTCAATTTGCTTCATATCAATCGCAACAGTAGTCCTATATTGTTGTCATATTGATGCCTCATCATATGTATGTCAGATGTGTGTTGCTGATTGAAACCTAAAGAGTCTGAAGAGAAGGCCATGTGACACTGTGCTGAAAACGGATGTTCCAGTCTGCGCTCACTCAGACCCCCCTAAGCTAAACGAGCGAGGGTATAATTGAAGCCAAATGCTTCTATAGTGTGTCTTAATGCCCTATACTGTTAGAAAACTGCGAGCCTATAATAGGTGGCATGCCAGCCATTCCTATGAGGCCACCACCAACACCACCAGGCATTGTGAATGATATACATCAAGTTGCTCCCACTTAGAAACCAGCCAAATCACCATTATCCACGGTTCCCTCTGTCCACCTGAACTGCGTCTAGATTCTACACATTCTAGAATGATATGAACCTTCTAGAATGATAGGCTAATACCTCTAATTCTAGAACGGTGTTAATCGGCAAGAATGCTAAGATGCCGTTTCAGGGTGGAAGGGAATCATACTCAGCCCCTTTTCACAATCTCAATCTTGGCCCAGGCTCAGAAATGCTAACGGTATTCACGACCCTAAGGACCTTGCCGTGATATGTTGAGGGGAAGAAATCATATATTCTGTGAACATATTTGAACCATAGGGGTATGTAGGTCTACTACTATTAGGCTACTATTGGTTCTGGCCCTGTATTGTCTGTCGATGCATTGTCGTGAAGAACATAACGGTTATAAAGATAGTGTGTACTGTGATAAGAGGGTTTGCCTGACTAATATATCCTCTGTGTTACCGGCGGCCGTAGCTTTGGCGGCGCGCCCTGTTTCTTTCCACCTCTGCTACACCTCACCGTCCTGTTCAGGAGAGAAGTTGCAGGTAGGCACAGATCTAGGATCAGCTTATTCATCCGGGCTACTGTGCACTTTGAGGTTCTTTACTTTAACGAAGTAAAAGTACATTTCTTTTGATTTTCCCATGATGTCAACGAAGTTCGTAGATCAGTAGTCCTACTCTGAGACTCTTTATGAGTATGGGCCCAGGGGAGATTGTGCTGTCTGGCTTGTAGGGCTGGGAATTGCCAGTGACATCAAGATACGATATTATCAGGATATCTAGATGTCGAAAAGATATGTATTGCGATTCTATATGTACTACGATTCGATTCTGTGATTTAATTTTGATTTGATGTTCCAAACATATTGCTCACTATATGTCTGCTGCAGAGAGACAAGAGAGACCATGAGAAAACAAGTTTTGATCAGTCAGGGAAATAAAAGTGCTGAAAACATGCTGGTTCACTATTTAAAAAGAAGATGGAGAACAAGCTACAGGTACAGACGGCTTGGAGTCAAATAATCTAATATCATCCAAAAATAATATTGTGATGTGTAACTGTTTCAACCCCCCACACCATTACTGGCTTGTAGTAATCCAATGCCGTTGTAGGCCTATGCACTTAATGGTGTTAATTGCGGCCGCTTGTTGACAGCTTGGAGACAGCTTGGAAACGCAAGGAAGGCGACTTGATGCATTTTGCTGAAATGTTCTATGATTTGGTGAATGTTGCCATCATATTGTTTTGTTTGGTTGCGAGGTACAGGTTCAGTGCATCATAATAACCATGACGTGATGGATTGATGGAACAGAGACATGCATAGTGTGCCACAAAGAATAACTCACTTCATCCGTATAATTTGTCCATTAATGATTCTCCATTGACATAGGATGGAACTTTTCATCATAAGATGGATTCGTGTATGGGAATTGGGAAAAGTCCCGTTGCCAGATAGCAACAGGTGTTTCATATTTACAAATGATCTGCCCCTGTACTCTGGTATTATGAAGTAAAGTTGGAGAGCACGAACCCTGTCAACGCAATATCCCCCAATTCATCCCAAAAGGATGTGTTTTAAAAAGATTTTGGTGTGTGTGTTATACTTGGAATCCAAGTGGACCCTCCCACCTTTAGCATAGCACTCTGCCAAGCCGCGCCAAGACTGTCTCATGCTTCGCCTGCACGTCATCCCCTCTCATCCCCATGGTTACAGTCAGGCCAGGGACTAGACCTGTTCTGTTCAGTCAAGCAGAGGGGACCCTGGCTGGCCAGTGAAGGAATACACATTTTTGGCAGGAAAAAGGAATCCCTCTCTTTTTTTCCACCTTTCTCCCTTGCTTTCCCTCGCCTCTCAAATTCACATTTAAACGAGCTTCATTGTCCAAGTCCTAACTGACAGGAGTGATTTAACGTTGTGCAAACAATGTAAGTTCTACAATATGGTTGACAAATTATTTCAATCTCTCTCGCTCTCCATCCTTCTCTTCTTTCTCACTCCCCCTCTCTCTTCCCCCTCTGCCTCCCCCTTTTCTATTTTACTTTCAACTCTCCCTCAGACATCCTCCTTCCTCTATCTTTTCCCCTCATTCTTTCTCTCTCCTCCCCCTGACGTCTGAAAGGCCCAGCCGTCCAGATCTCAGATTTATGAGAGAGGGGCTGAGAATAAGAGGCAGTGTCAGAGTGCTGCACCACATTCCTGAGCCCTCCCTCCCTCCCTGTCTAAATCCCCCAGAAAAGAGAGGAACGTAAATGCCTCCCTCCTCACTGCTCCAGCCCCAAAAATGTTTATTTCCAGAAGAGGCATAGATAAGACTCCAGCCCAAGTTTCTCCCCTCCCATACACACACACAGGCGCGCGGACACATGCAGACACACACGCACAAATTCTCTTGGCCCTCTCAGTTTGGAGCTTGACCCGTTTAATTGGGGCGAATTTGTAAAAGCACGGCCTCTGCCACAAAAGTCTTCCCTCTCGCTCTTTTTTCTTCACTTTTTTGGCGCTTTGTATGACGTGGTTGGCACGGTAGGGGGGAAAGAGACAGAAGAAGAACGATAATAAAAGAAGTGATGTAAATCGTGGCTTTTCACAGCTGCTGGCGTCTGTGCTTGAGTCTGAACGAGAGGGAGAAGAGAGAGGAAGGGGGAAATAGAGGGAAGACAAAAACAAGAGTGTGTGGTAGCCTTGGAGACCAGAAAACATGGCCGCGTCCTGTAATGTGCGMCACACATGGCCGTCCACAGGCCACGGTTTCCTGCTCCTCCACTGGCCGGCCAACATATTCCTAGGGGCTAGGCTGAATGCTTTCAATGTGTCTCTTTCAAAAGGGAATCTCTCTAGTAGCCTGCCACTGTATGTTTTCACTTGTATTCAGCTAACCAAGGCTGTAACGTTCAGTTGAATTAGGTGTTAGTGCTTGGCTGGAACAAAAGCCTGCACGCCTGTTACTGACCTCTTCCGTAGAGCATCTCTTGACACAGGGGTCAACATTCTAGTGTGAAAGTGAATTTCAACAAAGTAGGCCCGTCTGGAGACGTAGCAGCTAGTTTGTTTTGTTGTGGTCTGATAGGCTAATTGCTTAGGTGCAAAATTAGCTTAGGCCAGAAACGAAGCACTAACTCACATTTGGGGTTTCCATTGTCAGGATGGTTACAGGTTGTTTCTCACATCCATTCAACAATCCGCCTGTTCTGTTCTGGAGATACTGTCAGAGACAGTGACTAATGGGAGTCTCTTTTAGTCTCTTTATGTCCCCTCAGCCGACCATTGCGGCGAGAAATAGGCCCAGGCCTAGAGACCTTGGATCATTATTACCATGACGACAGTGGACAGTGTACAGTCCAATCATTCCACCCCACCTTTCCTGTTGTCTTCCTCTTATCTCTCCCTCACATACCTCCTCTTCACACTCGCACACCCACTCCTCTCTGTAGTGGTGATGTTTGGCTCCTCTTCTGTTGGTCGGGACGCATCAAAAGGTGCTAGTCAGTCAGACATCTTATCTCAGCCACAGCAACAAGCTCCAGTCCAGGTCTTTGTGTCCCACTGCTGATGTGTGGCTGGCAACCTCAGTGATTTGTCCTTTGATGTGTGAAGGGCCAGATTAACACTTTTCTCTCTTTTGGACATGATGTCTTTGTAGCAGTCTTGGTATATTGTGCAGGGGAAGGAGGTGCCCAGAGGTGATGTATGGGGCTGATGGAGGTGTTGGGCTGGCATTGTGTGTGTGTGGTGTGTGTGGGTGTGTGTGTGTGTGTGTGTGTGTGTGTGTGTGTGTGTGTGTGTGTGTGTGTGTGTGTGTGTGTGTGGTGTGTGTGTGTGTGTGTGGGTTCAGAGCACAATGATGTGTGTATGGTGATACAGAATGTGTGACATGGCAGTTGGGTGAGGTGAGGATATCTCATTGTGGGGTGCGGGGTGAATAGCCAAGGTGTGAGTGAGTTATCAATTTCTGGAATGTGGTACACACACACACACACACACTGAGGGCAGACTACCTGTCAGAAGATAGTGTGACACACCATAGTGTGACTATTGGGCGGCAGGTACGATTGAAGTCGGAAGTTTACATGCACCGTAGCCAGATACAGTTTTTCAAATTCCTGACATTTAATCCTAATGAAAATTCCTGTCTTAGGTCAGTTAGGATCACCACTTTATTTTAAGAATGTAAAATGTCAGAATAATAGTAGAGAGAATGATTTATTTCAGCTTTTATTTCTTTCATCACATTCTCTGTGGGTCAGAAGTTTACATACACTCAATTAGTATTTGGTAGCATTGCCTTAAATTGTTTAACTTGGGTCAAACGTTTCGGGTAGCCATCCACAAGCTTCCCACAATAAGTTGGGTGAATTTTGGCCCATTCCTCCTGACAGAGCTGGTGTAACTGAGTCAGGTTTGTAGGCCTCCTTGCTCGCACACGCTTTTTCAGTTTCTGCCCACACATTTTCGATAGGATTGAGGTCAGGGCTTCGTGATGGCCACTCCAATACCTTGACTTTGTTGTCCTTAAGCCATTTTGCCACAACTTTGGAAGTATGCTTGGGGTCATTGTCCATTTGGAAGACCCATTTGTGACTAAGCTTTAACTTCCTGACTGATGTCTTGAGATGTTGCTTCAATATATCCACATAATTTTCCTTCCTCATGATCGATCTATTTTTGTGAAGTGCACCAGCCCTCCTGCAGCAAAGCACCCCCACAACATGGATGCTGCACCCCGTGCTTCCCGTTCTGATATGGTGTGTTCGGCTTGCAAGCTTCCCCCTTTTTCTTCCAAACATAATGATGGTCATTTGCCAAACAGTTCTATTTTTGCTTCATCAGACCAGAGAACATTTCTCCAAAAAGTACGATCTTTGTCCCCATGTGCAGTTGCAAACCATATTCTGGCTCTTTTTATGGCGGGTTTGGGAGCAGTGGCTTTTGGAGCAGTGGCTTCTTCCTTGGTGAGCGGCCTTCAGGTTATTGTCGATAATAGGACTCATGTTACTCATGGATATAGATACTTTGAACCTGTTTCCTCCAGCATCTTCACAATGTCCTTGTGCTGTTGTTCTGGGATTGATTTTCACTTTTCACATCAAAGTACTTCATCTCTAGAAAGCAGAAGCGTCTCCTTCCTGAGCGGTATGACGGCTGGCGTGGTCTTTGGGGTGTTTATACTTGCGTACTTTGTTTGTACAGATGAACGTGGTACCTTCAGGCGTTTGGAATGTGCTCCAAGGATGAGCCAGACTCAGGTCTTGGCTGATTTCTTTTGATTTTCCCATGATGTCAAGCAAAGAGGTTGAAGATAGGCCTTGAAATACATCCACAGGTACACCTCCAATTGACTCAAATGATGTCAATTAGCCTACAGAAAGCATCTAAAGCCATGACATCATTTTATGGAATTTTCCCAAGTTGTTTAAAGGCACAGTCAACTTAGTGTATGTAAACTTCTGACCCATTGAGCTTGTGATACAGTGAATATAAGTGAATCATACTGTCTGTAAACAATTGTTGGAAAGAATACGTGTGTCATGCAATAAAGTAGAAGTCCTAACGCGACTTGCAAACTATAGTTCGTTAACAAGAAATTTGTGGAGTGGTTGAAAAATGAGTTTTAATGACTCCAACCTAAGTGTATGTAAACTTCTGACTTCAACTGTAGCCTAGTGGTTAGAGCGTTGGGCCAGTAACAAAGGTTGCTAGATCGAATCCCTGAGCTGACAAGGTAAAAATCTGTCGTTCTGCCCCTGAACAAGGCAGTTAACCCACCGTTCCTAGGTCGTTTAGTTAAATAAAGGTTAAATCAAATAAATAAAAATGAAATAGTGGAGAGGAAGGAGGGTGGTCCCTATCTTGTCACTTCAGTACGGCCTCTATTTTGACATTGCTTAGTGTCGCTGCTGACCTCACTGAGTTTTGTATGAGGACATTTCTCAGTGATGGTCCTGTGTCCAAACAGTAAAGTGTTGGTTTGATCAGTGTGATGTTAGTGATTGGTCTGCTGATAATGTGGAGGTTTTTAGCTTTTCAAACGCTTGATTCATGCATCCGTTCTTCAGTTGAACAGCCACTCTGATGCTAAACTGGTAGCATAGTAATAACTGTAGATAATAGTCATGGTAGGCCAATACCTGTAGTAGGACAGTGCGAGGACAGCAGACCAGTCCAGAGACTGGCTTCTGAGTTCAAAGGTCGTCGGTGGTGTACGGAGTGCGATAGTCGGCCGGCCCAGCCGAGGGGGCATACCAGGAATACTGCCTGTCTAATTTTTAACATTTACAGCCGAGGGAGCGTGCATACCAGGCTGACAGCCGCCCAGGCCAGGAGAGTTGGCCTGTGTGTGTGTGTGTGCACCTGTTTGTTAGCATTAGCGTTTGTGTGTCTTCGAGTGAGAGTGCACTGAATAAACACAGTGAAGTACGCCGGGCGGCATGCTGGCTTGGCTTAAACTGCAAGTTAATACCCATTGCCCACATTCTTAGACTTGACTCTGTCCCAGTTTCTCAAACAGATTTTGGCGTTTCAAAGATACAACACATTCTTCCAAAGCCGCTCTCTCCCTCTCACTCCTACACCCGTTCTCCACCCCCATCTTGTCATGACCCCGCCAGTGAGCTTGGCTGTCTCTCGTCTACTGTCTACATGGGCCAAGTCATCCAAACTACCAGTGGAAAGGAGAGCGGGAACAATGTGCAGGCAGCCACCCAGCCAGWCCTTGGGCAACGCATCCCRAATAGAWGGCACAGTGGTTTAGTGTCCCTTCTCTCTCCCTGTCTAGCCAGACTTCCCCCCAGCCCACAGCCACAGTAACAGAAGGGACCTTGGCTGAGTGAGTGGTACCACGACGCCAGTTTTAGACTTTGGTCCCTCAGGAATGTGTCACTGTTACTGCTGGATGCTCCAGTGTTGTTGTTGTTGTTGTTTAGTGGCGTGTCTTTCTGAACTCCAGTTTCTAAGGTGATTATGACAAGTTATAGACAGTCTAACCAATCTTGTAGTAATGGATGATTCCTTCATGGCTTTTCCTTTTACTCGTCTGTTTTTATGAATGAACCACCTGATGTACTTTATATATTGGTTACGATATGCATTAGCTTTACGTTTCATGTGTTTCTGTGTACAGATACTGTATGTTTCTCTCGCTCTCTCAGGTTGACGAAGCCCCTGTCGTTTGCGGACTGTGTGGGAGACGAGTTACCGTGGGGATGGGAGGCCTCATACGACCCTCAGATTGGCATCTACTACATCGACCACATCGACAGTGAGTTGACAGGTTTACCTCGGTGCTACCCCACTCATTAACATTATGTCTATGCCCAAACCGTCTGGGCGATCCACCCGGGCAATCATTGATCTGTCCATCCTAAACAAAGAACCCCAGGCTATTTCAACCAAGATTCCGCCTCAGATGTTTTGGCAGGGGTATTCCGACACTGGATTTGAATTTCTCAAACACAACACAGAGAAATTAGTAGAACCGCAGAAACTGTAATGATGTAGGTTTTTTTGGTTTTCTTGCTCTGAATTGTGTGTCTGTAACATCTGCTTCCAGCTCACACTCTCATACACGTAGATCCCCTGAACGCAGCTCACTCTCCAGATCCCAATCACCTGAATTCTGATCACCTGTTCACACACCTGTGTGTCATTATCACACACTATTTAGTTCAGTTCTTTGCACCCCGTCATTGTGAGGTATTGTTTGTTTTTGACACACTTCTATTCAGAGCTCTGTTTTTCCTGTGATTTACTCCTCCCGTGTATGATAGTTTTTGCCTGCCTCACTAACGACGCCTTTTACCTATTCCCTGCCTGTACTTTAGCCTATCGGATTTCCTGTTATCAACCTATTGCCTGATCTCCCGGACGACGTTACTAGCCTTTTCCCTGCCTGTACTGTTGCCTTGTTGGACCCCCTGTGTATGACCTTCTGCCTGCCCCTGGACCCAGCTACCTGCCTCCTCCTGTGGTCCCTTACATTAAACACCTACTGCGCCCTGCGCTTGAAACCAGCTCTCTGTCTCCCTCGTGTTCATTACAGTATCGTTATTTAGAAACTGAAAACCACTGGAACTTATTTTATTATTTATAGTCAGAGCGACATGTTTGATATTGATGAGATATTGATGAGTCGTATGATCATTCGCCAAGTGTCTCCATCAAATGAGGAATGTATTATTTGTATTGACTGAACTTTGAGAAATGATCGAGTTAAAGTCGAGTCAAAATCCTTACTGTGGCCAAAATCTTTACTTTGGCCTTCCTTTGCTCGCTAGTCTTTATCTGAGTTTTATGTTTTTCATTTGTCAAGAGTTTTCAGTTGTGAAAACCTGTTTTCAACTGATATGGGCTAAATAACCCTAATCTGATGATATCCAGAGATATTATGAGTGTGGTGTCAAGGATGTTGACTGCCAGCAGTCTAATCAGTGACATTAAGTAAGCTAAACATGTTGCAAACTCACAGATGTCCTTCTTGGACAAGTGTCAGGCCAAGACGATAAGCTATGTTGAATTTGTCAATATTGTCAGCAGATTGATCTTGATATTAATATTGTCAAGGAATTTTTCAAATGAATTGTACATATTGATATGGTATTCCCTCACCTTTGCAAGTTATTATGCCACATAATTTTYAGGAATCAGAATAGGCAAATAGAAGAAAAACTGAATACGGAGAGAGAGAAAAGGTTTCAAGCTCATTTCCACTAAATGAAATAGGTTTATGATTAGTCACGTTCATTTCTAAATGAGCAGATTAAATTCCACACGGACCGCCTGTCTTCTGCTCATCCCTTAGGAAAACACTCACTCACATTACCTGTGATTAAATAAAAATACTTATTAACTCCATTCAATTAAATCAGACATTTGTTTTCTCCCAATGCAGATGAAATCCATTTCCCAAATGTTTTTCCATTGTGCTGCCTGGCTGTAGCCGCAGGGTTGAGATGTGAGCTAGCTGCTGCTGCTGCTGSTGYTGKTGTTGTTGTTGTTGTTGTTGTGTGGGCTAGAGATTCTATCTATCTGTTGCACTCACACACATTTCTACTGCGATTTAGCTTTGTTTGTTTGTTTGTCTAACACCGGTGGGTAAACAAACGCAGTCAGCTGTCAGTCAGGAGTGGATGATTGTGTGGAGACTCAAGGCTTAGCTTCTGTGTGTTAAGGCTGGCCCTCCTGTGGGTGGTTGGATACAGTGTATTTCTGCACTTCTGAGCTATAGTTTGAATCAGAGTTTGGCTTGTTGCATTGTATTTTTTTTCATTTGGTCTGGTTGGTTTCACGTTGGCGAATGTCAAACGAACTAAAATGCGTAAACAAAACCACAAATCATTTGTTTATTGGAGATAAATGCGTATGTTAAATCCATCTATGATTATGAAGAAGCATAACTTGTGTGTCCCAAACCTCATTTTACCTTCACTTTGGTCTTCCAACAACATGCGGGAGGAAACAGCGCAATATCCCCTCAAACCGCGAGGTGAATATGCTATATTCAGTAGCCTATTAGTGTTGTCACGATACCAGAATTTGGGCTTCGATACCAGGTTAAGTTTCACGATTCTCGATACCATCACAATACCCAATACCAAAACGATAACACTGCAAAAAAAAGCATATGAACCCGAGTCACAGAATGGCACTTGATCCATAAAGATAAACACAGACACTGCTCTGTTCAATCGTTGGGCATCTTTTGAGTTCAATATCATTCCATTTGACATTTTTTGCGTCAACATTTTTCAGAGACAGCCGTGCATGCATTAACGAATCAATCAATGTGACTTTGTTTTTACAATCTAACTACATAACAACATAATGGTAATTCTTTATTTGAATGGTACATCTCTATTGATTACCTGGGTAAATCAAGATGTAGCGAATGAAACGAATGCAAATAATTAATAGGAGTGTGTGCGTGCATTGAGTTATTGAGCTCGTTTTGGCTGATTTCATGGGAATACAGATGAACAGAACAGTCTGTTTCCCTTCCATTTTTATTTTATTGTACTGATAAACAACATTCGCATAGGAGTATTTGCTAAAAGTGCGCTGTCTCTTTAACCAGTAATGAAGTCATTCACGAGGCAAGAAGGGGGCGGTCCGGAGTTAGTTCACTGAGGCAATAGATCATCTTTGGTTTGAGACGTGAGAGAGAGACCAATTAAGTGAATTAATAAAGTTTTGGTGGCAATCGGTGTTAAAATCTTCATATTTTGCGTTATGGTTTGCATATTAAAACAAACAAAGCTGTAAGCTAGCAAGAAAAGTTAGCTTACAAAGCTGGAAGCTACTGGTGTCGTCATGCATTGTTCTAGCCTGTATGGACATTGTTTTGCGAACAGTAATGAACCGTTTCTACATGCCGTGTCGCATTATTCAAGTGTGTTCACTTCTGTGCAGCATGAGTGGGGAGCTAACATGATGCAGCCCAGACGCTGAGAGCAGGCTAAGTGGAGCACACACAGTATTTTCGCGCTGTAAGGGGGACGTTGGCTGCGCTGACAGAGTTGATCCCGGAGACACATTTGACAGCAGTGACAAAAGTTTTTTTTAAATCTAGTACTGAACCGTTTTTCATGTTCTAGTATAGAAAAAGCACCGAACTAAGGAGGTAAATGCACCAGAGCTGGAAAAACCTCTCCAAACCGATTTGGTGTGAAAGCCTCCTTATGGAAGTGATACACTTTCCCTTCTCAGCAAACACCCCAATGACCGTTTGTCAATGTATATTTCATGTCTAGCTTAAGGCCATCATACTCTCTTCAGACTGAACCTCCCTTCACCTGTCTAGGCTGTATCCCAGATACCTGTAAGGTGAGTGGAGAATGTGGACTGATTGATAAGGGCCCAGAGTCTATCCTCGGAAGGTCAGGTGGTCTGAAAAACAAAAACTCCTGGCCCTAGTTAGGGCAGGGGTGGCTGGGGGGTTAGTCTGGGTGGGTACATACATCTCCCTGCCCTGTCTGTCCCGTCCTAGCTTCTCCCTCCCTGCCCAGGCTGTCCCCCGCCCAGCAGGCCTCACTTCCTTATTATGTAAACCCTGCTGCTGCCCTGTGGCCTCCCTGCATTGTTGGAGTGGAGGGAGGGACGGGGGTTGATAAGGGTCTGTTATGTGTGGTGATTTGCCTTCTCTTATGTGGCGTAGATGGGCCCAGAGAAGAAGGGTTGCCTAACCTAGTGGGAACTTCCCTGACTTCACATAACCACTCAGGGAGTTGCTTTGGGTTCCCCCCTGGTCTTAGTGGAAGTCCTGTTGAAGTTTTGGGTTTATTATGCATAGAGGTAGACAGACACATGCTCTCCCTCACACTCTTATAAGCTCTCATAAAATGACAGATATTCAGTCACATCCTGAGAGTTGAGGTGGGTGTGTTCTGCCGTGCAGGCAGGAGTGTGCTGTCAGATACCAATGACGAAACAACAGACCGACTGTGTCAACACTGTCTATTGTGCTCTAGCCACTACCTCATACCTTTTAGGGTTGATCATCAGCATGTGGCTTTGGGTTCGCAAGTGTGTGTGTGTGTGAGGCTCAAATCATCTATCATATCATACAACGACTTCTGTAGGACATCGATACAGTGTCTAGCCAACATGAAACACCACATTGATTCACCAGCTAATCGTTCAATTTATAGGGAACCGTTACCAACCTCGGAGCGCAAGAGCAACTCCCAACATTGACCACAAGTTATATAGCAGATCAGAAACAAAACATTACTCAGGGCCTAGCCGAGGATTATCCAACCCAGCAAACTGGGAACGTTCCCAGAACATTAGCTAAGATTCTCAGTTCTAGTTAAGGTTTTATATAACATTAGGATGATAGCAAATTATTGTAATATTTTCTTATGTTTTAAATTAAATATATTTGGAATGTTCTCCTAACATTTACTAAAATGTTGTGCACAACATCTGTAACTATGACATTCCCCAAACGTTCTCATTAGGTTTCCAGGCAATGTAATAACACAATGTACCAGTGATGTTTTTCCAGCAAACCAAAATTGGGTCAAATGTTTTCATAACACAGATACTGCCCAGTCGTGCTGATGGTTATACAATGTTTGTATAAAATATTTGTTTTTGTGTTATTAGAACATACGCCGCGAGCTAAAAGAAATTCGGGGAACTTTCACATAACCAATTTTGCTTTGCAAGGTAGCCTACACCCTCGGCAGAAGAATACACAGGGCTGGGAGCTCCATAGAGAGAGAGAGAGCGGGAGAGTGGAGACAGGCACTGACACAGTCACAAGCACGTACACACACACACACACACACACAAATCCTGCTGGAGTGAAATCCGGTTATTCCTCATAGCAGCCAGTCTCTGCATTGCTGACATACTTAGTGTGGCACGGAGGGGGCCGTGCACTTAGTGTAGAGACTTGTTGTTTTCCACACAAAGACTGTGTGTCTCCCAAATGGCATGCTATTCCCTATATAGTGCACTACTTTTGACCAAAGCCCTATGGGCCCTAAACTACATAGGGAATTGGGTGGCATTTGAGACACAGGCAAAGTACAGTAAGGAATGAAGGATTAACCCTTTCCTGCCCTGCCACCGGACAGAGTTCTGGGCTACCCCAGAAGAGAGGGTCAGAGACAAACAAAAAAGAGGGCAGAGACAGAGAAAGAGAGAGGGAAATGAGTGAGAGAGAGTGGGAGAGGAAGAGAGAGAGAGAGTAGTGTTGTGATTGATTCAGATGGATTGCTTCCTCTGCTCTCCCACTGTGCCTTTCTCTTTCCTCCAAACAACCCACTGTTAGATGTGGGTGTCGGCCTGCTTCGTTTGCAGTGTACAGTGACTTCAGAAAGTATTCACACTAGAGGTCGACCGATTATGATTTTTCAATGCCGATACCGATTATTGGAGGACCAAAAAAAGCCGATACCGATTAATCGGCCGATTTATATTAAAAAATGTATTTATTTATTTATAATAATGACAATTACAACAATACTGAATGAACACTTTTATTTTAACTTAATATAATACATCAATCAAATCAATTTAGCCTCAAATAAATATGAAAACAATGTTCAATTTGGTTTAAATAATGCAAAAAAAAGTGTTGGAGAAGAAAGTAAAAGTGCAATAATTGTGCCATGTAAAAAAGCTACACGTTTAAGTTCCTTGCTCGAGACATATTGAAACTGGTGGTTCCTTTTAACATGAATCTTCAATCCAGGTAAGAAGTTTTATAGGTTGAGGTCATTATTGGAATTATAGGACTAATTTCTCTCTATACCATTTGTATTTCATATACCTTTGACTATTGGATGTTCTTATAGCACTATAGTATTGGCCAGTGTAACAGTATAGCTTCCGTCCTCCCTCGCTCCTCCGCGCGCTGCACACCGCACACACGATGAAACAAGCAGCCTCGAAGCATCGTTACTCTCGCTCCACAAAAGCCTTGCAGAGCAAGGGGAAACACTACTCCAAGTCTCAGAGCGAGTGACGTTTGAAACTATTAGCGCGCACCCGCTAACTAGCTAGCGCCTTTCACATCGGTTACACACCTAATCTCGGGGGTTGATAGCTTGAAGTCATAAACAGCTGCTGGAAACGCACGAAGTGCTTTTGCAATGAATGCTTACGAGCCTGCTGCTGCCTACCATCGTTCAGTCAGACTGCTCTATCAAATATCAAATATAGACTTGATATTATACCATAACACACAGAAATACGAGCCTTAGGTATTAATATGGTCAAATCCGGAAACTATCATTTAGAATTAAACGTTTTATTTATTTCAGTGAAATACGGAAACCGTTCCGTATTTTATCTAATGGGTGGCATCCATAAGTCTAAATGATTCTGTTCATTGCTCAACACTTCAATGTTATGTCATAATACGTAAAGATTCTGGCAAATTAGTTTGGCAACGAGCCAAGCGGCCCAAAGTGTTGAATATACCCTGACTCTGCGTACAATGAACGCAAGAGAGTGACACAATTCTCTAGTTTAATATTGCCTGCTAACATGAATTTCTTGAACTAATAAAAATATACTTCTGTGTATTGATTTTAAGAAAGGCATTGATGTTTATGGTTAGTACATTCATGAACGATTGTGCTTTTTCGCAATGTGCTTTTGTTTAAATCAATCCCCGTTTGCGAAGTTGGCTGTCTTTATTTCTTCCAGACAGTCTTCCAGTTTGCAACGAAGCAGGCGGCCCAACTGCTGCATATACCCTGACTCTGTTGCACAGAACGCAAGAGAAGTGACACAATTTCTCTAGTTAAAATAAATTAATGTTAGCATTCTTTAACTAAATATGCAGTTTGAAAATATATACTGTGTTTATGATTTTTAGAACGGCGCTTTTTTTCGCGATCATCACAGGCCGCCAGAACAGCTTTAACCGGGCCTTGGCTTAGATTTTATAAGTGTCTGGAACTCTATTAGAGGGATGCGACACCATTCTTCCATGACAAATCACATATTTGGTGTTTTGTTGATGGTGGTGGCAAAACGCTGTCTCTAGGCGCCGCTCCAGAATCTCCCATAAGTGTTCAATTGTGTTGAGATCTGGTGACTGAGACGGCCATGGCAATAGGGTTTTACATATTTTCTTTGTTCATCCAACCATTCAGTGCCACTCGTGCCCTGTGGATGAGGCACTTGTCATCCTATGGGGCCAAAATAATAGCCCGCGAGCATTTTTATAACTGACCCTAAGCATGATGGGATATTAAATTGCTTAATTAACTCAGGAACCACACCTGTGTGGAACTACATGCTTTCAATATACTTTGTATCCTCATTTACTCAGGGTTTCCATTATTTGGCAGTTACCTGTATATCTGAATCGTGTTCTGGCGTGCTGTAGCTGTATGACACAAAAAGAGGCTACAAATAAAGTATTATTCATCACCATCATTTTTATGGGAGTAGATTCTATTGATGACATTCTACCCTCTCTAGAGAGTACCCAGCTAGAGGACCCCCGGGCGGAGTGGAGGAAGGAGCAGGAGAGGATGTTGAAGGAGTACCTGACAGTAGCCCAGGATGCCCTGGTCACCCAGAAAGAGCTGTACCAGGTGAAATGGATGGATGAATGGATGCATGGATGGAAGGATATATGGATGGATTGATGGGTAAATAAAATAATGACTGAAGGAATGGATGGGTGGGTGAAAGGATGAATGAATGAATTAACAAATAGAATGAGGGAATGGATAAACAAAGGACCGTATGAATGAACGAACGAACAAGACTTATTTCCGTTGTGATCTTCGTTACCAGGTCAAAGAGCAGCGGCTGGCCTTGGCCCTGGATCAGTACACATGTCTCAACGACGCATACAAGGACAAGTCCAGCTCACGCACCAGCCGTGAGTAGTGAACCTAACCCGAACCTAGTTCTAAACCAATTGTCACACACAAGCGTGTTTTGTCCTTCACACACTAACGGTCCAGATGGCTCTCTCTCCTCCAGTGTTCTCGGGGTCTTCGTCCAGCACTAAGTATGACCCTGACATCCTCAAGGCTGAGATCTCCACCACCAAAGTCAGGGTAAGGTGCATTTCTCTCTCTCTCTCGCTCCCACCTCTTCTCAACTTATTTATTTTGTTGTATTTTACCCCCTTTTTCTCCCCAATTTTAATCTGGTCTCATCGCTGCAACTCCCCAACGGGCTCAGGAGGCGGAGGTCGAGTCATGCGTCCTCCGAAACGTGACCCGCCAAACCGCGCTTCTTAACACCCGCCCGCTTAACCCGGAAGCCAGCATCACCAATGTGTCGGAGGAAACACGTTCAACTGATGACCGTAGTCAGCCTGTAGGCGCCCGGCCCGCCACAAGGAGTCACTAGAGCACGATGAGCCAAGTAAAGCCCCCCCTGGCCAAACCCTCCCCTGGCCAAACCGTCCCCTAACCTAGACGACGCTGGGCCAATTGTGCACCGCACTATGGGACTCCCGATCACGGCCGGTTGTGACACAGACTGGGTTCGAATCCGGGTCTGTAGTGATGCCTCAAGCACTGCGATGCAGGGCCTTAGACCGCTGCGCCACTCGGGATGGCAACTAGTGTCTTCTTGACTGTCTATCTCGTTCTCACTCTTCTTTTCTTTTTCTCGTTCTCTCTCTCGCGCTCTCTCTCGCACTCTCTCTAGCTCTTTTTTTCTCTCTCTCTCTCTCTGTCTCTCGCTCTCTTTCAATTCAATTCAAAGGGGCTTTATTGGCATGGGAAACGTATGTTTACATTGCCAAAGCAAGTGAAAAAAACAAGAAACAAAACACCTCTCTTCTCAGTGTAAGTGCATTCCTCTGTGTGTCTGTTAATGTGTGTCTGTACTCTGGTTTTAACATTTGTCTCTGTATGCTACTGTAGGTGAATATGCTGAAGAGAGAGCTCTCCCAGATGAAACAGGAGCTCATCTACAAAGAACAAGGCTTTGAAACCTTGCAGCAGTAAGTCCCCTTTTCATATTGATCACACACCGGTCTGTCACACACCTGCCTATTAAACGCACGCACACACACACGCACCTGTGTATCGTATGTTCCTCTGTGAATGTTGTGATTTTACAGCTTTAGTGTTACGTGTCTATTGGACTTGATAGTGCCTGAGGGCAGTCATAAAACAGTTTGATTACAGATGTAGGATCTTAATTTGATCACTTTGGTGCAGGAGCACTTTCCTGCAATGCAGGACATTTAAAACTGCAAAAATTGCCATTAATTATATTCCACATAATAATTCATTATTCCTGTTACTGGCTCAAATTAAGATCCGACATGTGTAGGAACCGCTGTATAGGATTATTCGAGAGAGCCGCTACAATCTACTAATAGGAATTCACATTCGTAGAGTGAGAGAGAGAATGAGATCGGAGGTAAAGAGAGGGGGAGAGAATGACCATGAGATAGGAGGTAAAGAGAGAGGGAGAGAATGACCATGAGATAGGAGGTAAAGAGAGAGAGAGAGAGANAGGAGGAAAAGAGAGGGGGAGAGAATGACCATGAGATAGGAGGTAAAGAGAGAGAGAGAGAATGACCATGAGAGAGAGAGAGAGAGAGAGAGAGAATGACCATGACCATGAGAGAGGGGGGAGAGAGAGAGAATGAAGGGGGAAGAGGGGTTGATAGAAGGAGAGACAGAAAGTAAGAGGTGGGAGGGAGAAGGAGAAAGGGGGATTGGGAGTAGACAGAGAGATGTAAGGAAAGAGAGAAAGAGAGTGAGGGGTTATGTTGCTCACATGGCAGGCTCTGGATTAAGCCCTGTCCAAAGCAGCCACTTTTTATTACAATAATTGAAACAATGAAGCATTGTCGTTCACCCTCCACACACACTCCATCCGCTCAGGAGGCACACACAATAAAGGAAAAGAGTGAAAAGGGGGCAGGAACACACACATACACACAAACTGCACGTTAGGAAGGTCAGAAATCACGCATGGCAGTTTAACAAAGGTTGCTGGTTATGTAATTTTGTCGTACTATGCTGTTAGACAAACACTCAACAGAGCTAGCAATACTGTTCAAAGGTTTGGGGTGACTTAGAAATGTCCTTGTTTTTGAAAGAAAAGCACATTTTCTGTCCATTTAAAATAACATCAAATTGATCAGAAATATAGTGTAAACATTGTTAATGTTGTAAATGACTATTGTAGCTGGAAACAAATTATTTTTTTGTGGAATATCTACATAGGTGTACAGAGGCCCATTACCAGCAACCATCACTCCTGTGTTCCAATGGCACGTTGTGTTAGCTAATCCAAGTTTAACATTTTAAAAGGCTAATTGATCATTAGAAAACCCTTTAGCAAGTATGTTAGCACAGCTGAACACTGTTTTCATGATTAAAGAAGCAATAAAACTGGCCTTCTTTAGATTAGTTGAGTATCTGGAGCGTCAGCATTTATGGGTTTGATTACAGGCTCAAAATGGCCAGAAACAAAGTACTTTCTTCTGAAACTCATCAGTCTATTCTTGTTCTGAGAAATGAAAGCTATTCCATGCGAGAAATTGCCAAGAAACTGAAGATCTCGTACAACGCTGTGTACTACTCCCTTCACAGAACAGCGCAAACAGTCTCTAACCAGACTAGAAAGAGGAGTGGGAGGCCTCGGTGCACAACTGAGCAAGAGGACATTAGAGTGTCTAGTTTGAGAAACAGACGCCTCACAAGTCCTCAACTGGCAGCTTCATTAAATAGTACCCGCAAAACACCAGTCTCAACGTCAACAGTGAAGAGGCAACTCCGGGATGCTGCCCTTCTAGGCAGGAAAAAAGCCATATCTCAGACTGGCCAATAAAAAGAATACACTGTATTTCTGATCAATTTGATGTTATTTTAATGGACCAAAAATGTGCTTTTCTTTCAAAAACAAACAAGTGACCCCAAACTTTTGAACGGTAGAGTATATCTGAACTTTAACACCCATATAGATATCGATGTGTTCACATTCAAATTGATCTATGCAGAATCCAGATCATTGGAGATTCTGATGTTTGTGAACGAAACTTTTCTCTCTTTGGTGTTTTATTTTTGATTTAATTTGTGTGTGTGTGTGCGCTCCCTTTTTGCAGGATCGACCAAAAACTGTGTGGCGAGCAGAGTGGATACCGTCTGAAGGAGGCCAAGGCCATCGTGACGGAGCTCAAGTCTCTCCGCAGGGCCATCAGCTCTGGAGAGAAGGAGAAACAGGACCTCATGCAGGTACTGTGTGTGTGTGTGTGTGAAATATTTTGGTCTGTGTGTGGGTTCCTATATCTGCTTTTTGAGAGCTCCTGGCAAGGTCATGTTCATTAGGCACCCAACAGAAGGAAACAGACTGAAACAGGAAGGGACTGGCCGAACTTATCCGATTTTGAAATGCTCATTTTCGTTTTCCGTTTTGGTATGGTGTGCCTTTCAACCCTGAACTTCCCTCTTGAGTCTAGACCCACCCCATGTTCTCCTCTCTCCCATAGTCTCTGGCTAAGCTAAAGGAGAGGTTCCACACGGAACACAACATGGGCCGTTCGGAACCAGACCTCCGGAACCCAGTGGGCTCCAGACAGACGCTAGAAGCCGGCTCCCAGACAGACGTCTCTGGAGAGGTGAGCACCACCTCTCATTCTCTCCTCTCTTTCACTCTCTCTCTTTCTCTCCCCTTATTCTCTCCAACTCTCTATCTTGCTCCCACTCTCACTCAACAATTTGTCACCCCGCCCCTCTATCTTTCTCTCCTCTCTTCTCTTGCTTTCTCTCCTCTCTCTCTCTCATGTATCTCCTTTGTCTTAATAAAATGCCTGTGTGTTGCTGAGAGGAATGTCCCCGCCCCCCGTCTGTGGGCCTTCCCTGGTGGGACTGGATTCCTCTGCACAGACAGACACACACACACACACACTGGATTCCTCTGGTTCCTCGGAGCAGATGATAGCTGCTTGGGGCCCGGCCGGGCAGACTGGGCTCAGGGTTAGAGGTAGAGAGGCAAAGCTGCTTACTACACTGGGGCTTTTCTCCCTCCCTCCCTACACACACACACACACACACACACACACACACACAGCGAGACCTTCACCGATGGAATGGTAAATGGAGAGAGGGCAGAACGAGGGAGGGAGAGGTGGAGGTCTCTCTAATGATATTAAACCCAGTCACTTGAACTTGAAGCAGGTACATGTGATGTTTTTTGTTCTCTCTCTCTCTCTCTCGCTCGTTCTCCCTCCGTTTCTCAGGCTGGTTTGAGGAGCAGGTCATTCTTGGCTGAGAAGGTTAGACTTAGTCTCCAATATGAAGAGGCCAAAAGAAGGTAATCTCTCTCTCCATCTCTCTCTCTCTGTTTTTTTTTTACTGCAGACATTCCTTATGTTAATATGCATATCACCTGACCACAGAACTGCAACAGTAAACTCAACTCAATGGAGATGGGTAGAGGGCGCACTTGCCAGAAAGCTTGTTTTAGCATGGGCCTTAGATCACGTTAACATGGGCCTTAGATCATGTTAGCATGGGCCTTAGATCACGTTAGCATGGGCCTTAGATCACGTTAGCATGGGCCTTCGATCACGTTAGCATGGGCCTTCGATCACGTTAGCATGGGCCTTCGATCACGTTAACATGGGCCTTAGATCACGTTAACATGGGCCTTAGATCACTTTAGCATGGGCCTTAAATCCCATCCGATCTGACTTCAGATCAGAGCAATTAAGGGTCCATGTCCAGCCATTAAATGGTTATGCATTATCAGTCACAGGCTGTGACTTGGACGGCTGTCAGTTTGACACATTAGCGACGTGATCTGTGACCACCGTGGGCAGTTTCAGGCTCCGTGAATAAAACGCAGGTAAACCCCTCCCCTTGTGGACGGTAATCCCTGACATTTGGGCTTTGAAACGTTTTTTCTAATCCGCCGGTGTAGAACAGGTGTTTCTACAGAGAGCAGGTGGAGGAGTGTGGCAGCATGACAACTCCCTTGTTACCCCTCCTCCTTTCGGAGAGGCTTGCTGCTGGCTTTAGACCCCTGGGAGTGTGTGTGCCAGGAGAAAGGAGTTCAAGACAAGCATTTTCACTGTATTCCCTTATGAGTGCATGTGTGTTTATATAGGGGTTAAAATAGACTACATGGCCAAAAGTATGTGGACACTCGCCGAAAAATCATGGGCATTAATATGGAGTTGGTCCCCCCTTTGCTGCTATAACAGCCTCCACTCTTCTGGGAAGGCTTTCCACTAGATGTTGGAACATTGCTGCGGGGACTTGCTTTCATTCAGCCACAAAAGCGTTATAGTGAGGTCGGGCACTGATGTTGGGCGATTAGGCCTGGCTTGCAGTCGGCGTTCCAATTCATCCCAAAGGTGTTTGATGGGGTTGAGGTCAGGGCTTTGTGCAGGCCAGTCAAGTTGTCTATGGAGATTGCATGGCTGTGTACTCGATTTTATACACTTGTCAGCAACGGATGTGGCTGAAATAGCAAAATCCACTAATTTGAAGGGGTGTCCACATACTTTTGGTGTATATAGCATCCCTACCCTCTGTTTCTGTTTCTCTCCTTCCTCCCACAGTATGGCCAACGTGCAGGTGGAGCTGGCCAAGCTGGAGAGCGAGGCGTGGCCGGGGGCGGTGGACGTGGAGCGGGAACGTCTCCTCCTGGTCTCGGAGAAGGAGGAGCTCCTCAAGGAGCTGCAGTTCGTGTCGCCACGGCGACGCACCCCGCAGGATCTCCAACGTCTGGAGGCCCAGAGGCTGCAGCTGGAGCAAGACCTGCAGGCCGTCAGGAACACCCCCAGCCACGCCCTGGCCCAGAGGTGAGACCCACAATCCCCGGCACCTTCCCTTTAAAAACCCGGTGGTTGCCTCGCAGCTAGTCGTAGCCGTGCAGTTCCAGACGTTTAGACAGAGTCTAAAAAGTCCCCCGGACGTAGGCGATACATGAGGTTGTGTGTATGTAGTGTTTGTGTGAGTTCCCCACGTGTTCCTCGTTGACGTCCAACGGATAACAAACAAATTGATTTGCCCGCCCACGCGGTTTACGGCCTTTTGTTTACCTAATGAACGACGCCAACGTTCCAAAGGGTAAACATTGTAAGGTGCCTTTTAATTACCGTTCATTAGCATACCAATTGTTACTCACCCACACACACACACTCTGTGTGGTAATTGTCTTGTTTTGGAAGCAGACTGTGCCGCTGCAACATCGCGTCACATTAGAAGGCAGAGCGACTGCCGTAATTGGAAACATGGCGCTTGTATGGGTTGTAATTGTAATTACATATTGTCACAGACACACACACACACTACACACTACACACACACACACACACACACACACACACACTGACTACATTTGAAGAAGCCCAATAATTGTGTCTTGAGCTAATTAGGCTCTGTGTAATTGCTCGATAAATGAAGACAGTAATTAAGGTTAGTGTTCTTGAAGCTTTGTTAGCAGAACAGAGAGGGAATTCCTACCAGAGGGAAGGGGGCATGTTGTCTATTTAGTATTTATTAGACCAGGAAGTCTCATTGAGGTCAGAAGAACACTTTCCCAAAGGAGACATGGATATGTGTTCTGTCCCAGACATGGATATGTGTTCTGTCCCAGACATAGATATGTTGTACTCATAAGGATTTGTCTCTCTAGATTGAAGGTGCAGGAGAGGAGACGAGTCCTGGTACAGAAACTGGAGGAATCAACCAGACTGACCACACTGCTCCACTCTCAGCTCAAGAGGTGTGTGTGTGCGCACTTAAAGCTTGTATACCTATACACAAACACACTCTTGCGCTAAGGCCACGGTTACACAGGCAGCCCAATTCTGATCTTTTTTTTACTAATTGGCCTTTTGACCAATCATATCAGCTCTGAAAAAGATCTGATTTGAAAAGATCTGATGTGATTGGTCCAAAGACCATTTAGTGGGGAAAAAGATCAGAATTGGGCTGCCTGTCTAAACTCAGCCAAAGTGTTCCTCCAATACACATACATATAGCTACAGTAAGTAAAACGTTGCTGGTTGAGGTGCTTGTTCATGGTGCGTGTGGCTGTGTGTTTAATGTGTGTTCTCTCTCTCCCTTACAGTTTGTCGGCCAGTACCCTGTCCGTCTCATCAGGCAGCAGCCTGGGTTCTCTGGCCTCCAGCCGTGGCTCCCTCAACACATCCTCCTCCCGCGGCTCCCTCAACTCCCTCTCCTCCGGAGACCTCTACTACACCCCTGCAGAACCCCCCTCTCCC